>NC_054742.1:9081450-9391450 GCF_018143015.1 Lytechinus variegatus | reverse complement strand
AAGATTAAGAAGATGTTTATCCTACACTTTCATAAAGGTTAGTTACCTTTTTTTTTCTTTTGGTTAGTGCATGATAAATTTACCGGCAAATTCAGCACCTAGCTATATATATCTGAGTGAAGATTGATCCAGCTGGGTCAATTATCTTTCAATGGTACATGTTATACACGTCTTTCGATTATAACTTATCGAAAAGATAGATGGAGTGTCAATGACAATAACAACACAAGACATTGAATGAATTTATTGATTTCTCTCATACACATTGTTTTATTGCAACCATTCTCGGCTACATTATTGTTTATCTTTCCGCCTAAGACAAACTAATAATAAAATCAATATACGTCTTCAGCATGCACGTGCACCGTATTTCATAGTAAAGAAATCAGAGAAGAGTGTACAAAATAATAACATGTTAATTTCTTCTCACCATAATTATCGGATAAAATCATCATTAAACACAATGGGATTCATTTAAAGACACAGAAATTCATTTACAATCATTCAAATGAATTGATGGTCAAGACTATTCAAAATTTGATCATTTTGATATGTTTCATGATTGTCCTTTTGATTTCGTTCTAAGGCAAAGAAGTTCATTAATGGTCTTACAAAATAATTAACGAATGCCCTTATTTATTCTAAATTTTGGGCTATGAAATTCATCAACTGCGCATTCAATTTAATCAACAATGACCGATAGGATTGCTTGAGCGACCAATATCATTTTCGAGAGTTCAACCTAATGATGTGCAATTCGTTTGTTTCGCATGGCATCTGTATCTATAATTATGTAAATGTATAAATAAATTTATGATAAAATTAGAATCGTATTGTATTGTGGCTAAATTAGATATTTGTTTTTAGCCCAACAAATTGTTGTTTTTAGTTTTGTTCACAAAGGTGTTAATGACAATCTCCATCCGACAATGTTGTGTGGGCATTTCATTAATGTTTACTTTTATTCTTTTCAACTTTATGACAAGTCCCAAGGGCGGATTCAGGATTTCCCAATTAAGGGGTGGGGGGAGATTTTGTTCAGGAACAATTTTACAAGCATAGAAAAGGTCCCCAATTGCCTATGCATGCATGACCAGTAAAAAAAAATGTGCCTCTAAAAAGTGGATCCGCCATTGACATATCCATTTTTATACATATTTTCAACTTTATTGAATATCATGGGTGCTCCAAACCATGAACCCATGCCTTTATTCTGCCTTAATTAGCTTATTCTCGGGAGAAAAATATTATTCTTGTACATTTTTGTAACATTATTTCAAAATATTACTAACAGAAAAAGTAGGCTTACACATAAAATAGAATTGCCCAATAATCAATATATTTTAAGTGAGTTGTTGCTTAATATCTTAATTCAAATGCTCTAATTTAAAACATGTTTGCCTATACGAGAATTCATTTGACTAAACATCAGCTGCCACGCCATACACCATCTGATTTTGATGCGCATAACTTTCCATGCAGCTACTTAACATATGAATAACACATTTGAAAAAGATGTTGCAACTATATATGGATTCATATGTGGAAGAAATGACTTTGAATGCCCATTCTTAAATTGCATACTCTTTACAAAGAATCACTTGATTCACTTGAAGAATGTTTTGCAGAGATATTAGACCCACATGAAGAAAATGGTTATGCTTGCGAATTCATTAAATTGCATGCGGTTTATTTAAAAGCTACTTGCTTGATAATCATTTTGCGCGGAAAATACATTCAAGTGACAAATAATGAAATACAATCATAAATAAGCGAGGTGATCATGGCTATCGCGAAATCAAATGGTCATAATATTAAATGAAATGATTTAAATGTGAAATTGAGAGGGAAAACCTATAATATTAGTGGAGCCGTCATCTAAACACGCATTGTCGTAAGATTTTGAGAAGCCATAGACAAGGTTGTATACGTGAAAAAAATGAAGGAGTGTGTTTGGCCCAAGGCTGATATCTGTTTTGTTCCTTCAATACTTAAGCTCATCCTTAAATCCTATTTTGATCGAACGGTTCAAAAGAACACAACAGATCCGGAACTAAGAAGAAGTGTGCACGCCTGTAGTATTTCACTATATAACGGTTAACTGTTTGTTACATTATGGATTTACTAGATTTAGAGGCCAACGTGGTCAATGGAACGCTATACACCGCTGCTCAGAATTTCTGGCAAGATTTTTTTCTTTTGTTTCGTTTTAAGTATTAAAAGTCCTATGTTTTCAGAGATCTCTATGATTTGAATCGTAGCATGACTCTGTCTGGTATTATGATGACCCCCCATTATGTTTAATGTCGTTTACTATATTCATGATAACTTAATAATGTTAATCAATGTTCCAATTTAAAAAAAAAAATAATTTGTTTGATTGAGCCAGGTGGAAAAAAATATAGAGAGCTTTTCAATTTATTCATTTTGGTTCATTTCCTTCCTTGTAATTGAGCTCCGATCATGCCGATAAGCGATATAAAACAATCAACTCAAGTTTGAATACATGATCAGAGGGACAAAGTAGAATACCTAAAAAATGAAAGTTCTTGGTCGACCTATTGTTAATCAAACCAACAATATTATATTCATTTTGACAGGCTTTTAAACTAGACATTCTAGTGCTCCACTGCAGTTGCAGTCACATTCAATATACGATTTTCTCCAAAATTGCTTTACTTGCACTATAGCCAAAAGCGTATGGTATGCTCTTAGTAAATCCATAATCTCCTCCCCTCTCTTTACATATCATCGAGCAGGATGTTGGCGAGTGATGTGGAATAAGAATAACGTTTAAAACTAATCAAATTCACAATGGCGGCTTCTAAACTACCAAGTTAGTTTTCATCAATCGAACAACAACAAAGAGTAAACGATGACCAGTTCTATATTCATCCCAATCACGCCGGTAAGTTTATATTTCTCAAAATTTCATCCTCAGTTTTGTATCTAATAGTTTGAATATTATGGTAATACATTGTTACTATAGTATTTTTATTACAATTGCATATGTAGCGTATGTTGGACGGTTTTCTTCATTGTTATCTGAAGCCTCTATTTTGCAAACAACTGAAAAGTGTTAACATTGATGCTCTACATTCTGCAGGCTCAACGCGATATTTTACATCGGGTTTTGATTTCACGCTACAATCTGATCGAAAGCTCCAAAGTTATTTTGATAAAGAATAAAAGAAGTGCCTCACATCCACCAAAAGCCCTGAGATGTACATTTTCATTTGATATTATTTCAATTTTTAATGTGTGTTTTGAGATTTAGTTAGCCTCTTTTCACTCTCCTATTTTCCTTACTTTAACAATGCATTTAAAAACAATGAATGTACATAAATATGAATGCATGTGATATTGTCTTTTTCATATTTATTCGTGAGATATTATCAATTCCCGAATAACAGGTGATGAAGCAGGCTATCGAGGGTGGAGATGCCATTGGATTGGAAAGAATGCTTAAAGCAGGAATGAATCCTAACATGATAGAAACGGTAAGATTCAAGTTATGTCTGTTTCGATATAATGCATAATATTATGAACATATAGCAGGGGCGGATCCAGCCTTCACCAATAGGGGGGGCCCGGAATTTTTTTTAGCCATATTTTTTCCCGATCGGCCGCTCGAAGCTGATTTTTGGTTTATTTTGACGGTGTAGTCACTTCTTAGCGTTATTCTTATGAATATGCATGGATATATATATCATATTCCTTATTTACATAATGCGAGCGCGAAGCGCGAGCCAATTTTTTTGGGGAAATCTTATGTTCTTTTTCCAAAATTTTGTAAACATTCTGGGCAATTTTTATTAGCCTGAAAAAGATCTGTATGCAAATTAATAATTACTATGAACGCGAAGCGCAATCAGAAATAAACTGATGAAAAAGGTACCTGTTAAAGACTGCTTGCAATTAGCCATGGAGACGTTACAAGTTTTATAAAATCAAATAATGCAAGCGCGAAGCGCGAGCTGAATTTTTTTGACATTTATACATAAAGAATCGTGTAAAATGCTAATCAACTTTTGTAATCGTGAACAAGATAGCTATTTAACTAGACAATTGATACGAGCGCGAAGCGCGAGCGAAAAATTCGAGATTTAGACCTTAAAACGGGACACTCTAATCATGTTTTGTAAAGCATGAAAAGAATGAGTAAAAGGGAATTTAAAAACGCGATCAGAAAATTTTTGATATTGCGATCCAAAACTGGATAATAATTTAAATAGAGAACAGGATGAGTATCTGAATAAACATGCGCGTGTGTTTCATATTTAGACCTAGAATCTACATAAGCATTCTAAATAATCTTTTGTCATGAAAATCTATGCGAGCGCGAAGCGAGAGCTGAAACTATTTGATAGTCCAATCTGAAAAAAAATCAATTTCAGCTCTATATTTCAAGCAGTTGGTAGGAAAAGTGTGAAGTGGATATGGATCGCACTTAATAAAGAGCTGGTATTTTTCTTTAATTACTTTGAGTTTTAACATAGGACCGGGATATCCTTAAGACATGCATGTCATCATATGAAAATGATGACTATTCCTCATGCTATAAGAGCGAGATAAAACAAAATGAACAATTTAATTATTAAATCAATATCTTATTCATTAATGCCTAATGAGGGCACGAAATCTGACGATATTATGGCTTGAAAACTGAACATTTTAAGCACTTTTTTTTATTATAAATAGGATGCATCAGTTAATATATTTGAACGATTAATGCGAGCACAAATCGCTAGCAAATTTTTTTTATATACTGTCATGAACTCAAAGGGGATTTAAGTACCTTGTTTTATAATCAACATTGTGACATACATAATTCGCCAATCAAAATTCCAGCGTGCGGCGCTAGCTGATGCGTTTTAAAATCAGACCTGAAAGGGATATTTTGAAAAGATTATAGAATACACGTAAATAATAGGTATATCAAAAATTGCGAGCGCGCAGCGCGAGCAATGTTATTATTCAGACCATAAAACTGACATTTTTACAGAGCACTTTTAAAAATCAATTTGTATTATCACACAAGATAATGAAAGTTCAATTACCGAGGTGAATTATGTTTTGTATATTGACTTACAAATTTAATATTCAAACTCCATATTGAACAAGATATGTAAATCACCTAACATGCAATGCGAGCGCGAAGCGCGAGCGAAAATTTTATCTAGTGACATGAACAATTCTTTTTGTTTTCCAAGTCTTCCCCTTATTTTATTCACTCGTCTCCCCCTTAATTTATTCACTCGTCTTCCTCCTCTTCCTTTTTTCTCCTCTCTTCCCTCCTTTTTCCTTTTTTCTCCTTTTTTTGCTCCGCCAATAGGGGGGGGGCCCGGGCCCCTCGGGCCCCCCCCTGGATCCGCCTATGATATAGCATGCGGTATTTCTACCCAATTTAGATATAATTTACGTCCCATTAAACAATATTGTATGCATATTTGATAGATGATTGAGGACGAACGTTGCGAGTTGTATCCAAGACTTCTCTCCTATCTACGAACGTGGATAACGTTACTTATTTATTTTAATTGAAAGTCAGCCGTTGAGGCGTTTTCCATACATAATCGAAACGCATGCAGCCTTTATGTACCGTTTTAGTCCTGATTATACTTTTTATTGTGCTGATTATGATCCATCTCTCTCCCCCTCTCTCTCACTCTCTCTCTCTCTCTATATATATATATATGTATTGTGTTTGTGTGGATGATTAATTCTTCTATTATTATATTGTGCAGGGAGGGGGAGATTGTATGGGTCATCATTATCATATAGTATCAATCTTTATTATTGTTTTCCTGGAAATAAAATGAAATAAGTGAATAAATGAAATAAACAAGATTATTAAGATTAATGTATCTCTGAAAAATAAACGTAACGATTTGACAAATTGATATATATTGTTAAATGGTTACGACGTCACTTATCTATATATCAGGACTCTATAATCTAGAATGTTGGTGTATAAATCAATATTTCCCTTCATCTACCATCACCAGCAAACTGAGAATGGTGTTAAAAGTCAGCATTCAGCTCTCATCCTGGCTATCTCTCTTAATCAAATCGAGGTAGCTGATGTACTCATCAAAGCTGGTGCTCATGTCGATACAATATTCTTGGTAAGCTCGAAACAACATTCTGATTTTTTTGTACTCCGAAATTATTGCTCGCTGTCCCCCAATGAAAATGATAACCATCGTGATTTTATTGATTAGAAAATGACTCTTATTTCATTATGTATTAGTGCGAATATGCATGCCTACTCCGGGCTTGTTCTCATTATGGGCTGAACATGCCGTCTTAAACCAAGTCAAAATTGGCATCGCAAATCAAATCATGTAAGCTGAAAAATATTCAAAATCAAATGTAACATACGTTTTGTCTTACAATCTTGTTCGATTAAAGCTGATTGGTGAGTTAATAAAAAGCAACCAATAAACCGAAGACCAAGTGAAATATCTATTATATAGGGGGTATTTTTTATTTTTGCCCGACAAGACTCGTCCATGCGCACCCCGGGGCACACCCTACGGCAGCAGAGCCATTTACAGGCAGATTCATAAAGGATAACGTATACAATGTGACATAATTTATATTTGGTTTTTATCCTGATTGATAAAGTGCTATATAGGGCCTAATGCACGAACTACTCGTACACATAACACAATATATAACCAGAACCCCCGTTATCATAATCCGTCTTCTTGTTATTTTCTTCAGAATTATGACAGTGCCAACAAGTGTATGTATGGCATATCAGCTCTAGCTACAACCAGGATGTTATATGAGTTTACACTGAGTAATACTCTAGGCACAATGCTAAATACCTTGGAAGAAAGCCTGAAGAAAACAGAGGTAAGAAATTTCGTCTCATTTTCTTTTGTGTGTTCTGTTGGCTCAGTGTGACTTCGTGATATAGAATATATAAACAGTCAATAGTGACTGAATCAAAATTTCATTCATAATATTATCATGATTATATAAAAGAATGTAGAGTACTAGATATGAATTCCTCGGTGACCTTTTAGTTTCTGGCAAATGTGATTTCCTATTGTCAGAAACCGAACAACATAAAGCAAACATCAAATATTATGAACCCGTCATCAATGTTTTACCACAACCTGTGTTGAAATATTCTTGATTGTTATTTTTTCAGGGCAGAGAACCATATAAAGTGCCTCCAGTTCATCTACCAAAGGATGTTCCTAACGAGGTAAATTAAATGACGCTGATCGTTATAGACTTTAAACCCTATTAGAACACTGATAGTAACACAAGAGGAAAAAAATATATTTTCTACTGCAGACATTTTTTATCTTTCTACATGGCTAATATACAAAGCAATGAAGTTATACGTTTCTATGAATATGTCGTCTTTGAATGATAATTTATTCACAACCAACGAATAATAATGATAAAAACGGTATATTTACCCAGGTTAGCCATTTCAGTTCTGATAACTGTTCTCCAAGCGGGACCTGCTATTATCATTACCCGGCTACCGATTCAGGTGCACACACCTTTTTACCTCACCTGGGTTGATTGCAGCTGAAGGAAAACACGCCACGGCTAGGATTCGAACCCACGACCCTCTGTGTGAAAGGCGAGAGTCAGAACCACTAGACCACGACGCGCCCACATTATTATTATTATTATGTTTATTATTATTATTATTATTATCTTTACTTATGTTTTCTTTATGTTATGAAATATATGTTTTTTGGTATTTATGCAGAGCCCTGTGGAAGACCAGCGATTTTTAATGAATATTTTAATTGTATATATTGTGTTTTGCATATTTTGCATATTTGTTTGTATAAAGCTGAACAGGCTACTCTGGATAAAGATGTGAAATAAATAAATAAAAAAATAAAATTATATTTTGGCTTATAATTTTTTACAAAGAATTGGGTATATCGGACCCGAATATTCGTATATTTAAGTGATTATTATCATAAAGTGTCGAATAAATTGAATCCGACCTTTTTGGTAATTTAGGGGCTCTTTTCTCGAATGGTCGGTAGACTTCATTACCCGACCAGACCCTATGTGATGACACTAGACCGGTGACTGGTTGTAATGATAAAACACTTGATATATTCTAATTTGTAGGGTAATAAACTTTTATTCAATTTTCTATTTATTTATATTTAGGTACTGGTGGACTCGGTAAGAGAAGGTGATCTCGATTCAGTAACCATCTTACTCTCACATGGAATGGACGTTAACTTCGTTCATATCGTAAGTTAACTGTATGTACTTGGCGGTGAAAGTCAACTATGACTAGTCGCTATTAGTTACTAACAAACAATAATATAATATGCCGTACAGCCGTTCTGAAAATCCTGTTGTTTTAGGAATATCAACATACACGACATAACCATTTAGTTTTCAAACCAAAATCAGAATCATGGAATATTTTATTACTGTAAAGAGATGATAAAAAACCGACTATATCTATGAATACGTAGGGTGTTTTCTTAACCCTAAACGGCAGGGGAATGATCAGAGGCGTCGATCCTGGGGGCAGGGGGGGCGATCGCCCCACCAATGAAAATATTGGGGGGGCAAACATATCGTTTTGCCCCCCCCCCCAATAATTCCCGATGTGCAAAAATAAAATAAGATTGTAAGCGAGACTAAGATACACAACTCGTTCTTTATTTCAAATGGTGCTCAAAGTGTCCGCTTTTCAGATTGGAATATAAAAATTTTCAGCTCGCGCTTCGCGCTCGCTTCATTTCTGTAGCAAACACCCATACTTTTCATGATTAAATTGGTGAATAGAATGTCCTGTTTTCAGTTCTAAGCCTCAAAAGAACCCCCGCTTCGATTTGCAATAATCTTTTGTGAGATATATATCTTGTTCTTTATAAAAAATGTCCATTAAACTGTCGTTGTTTTTTTCAGATCGAAATATCAAATTTTTCAGCTCGCGCTTCGCGCTCGCATTAATTTTTTGGTGAGATACGTGTCTGTTTCTCATAAGTCATATATATATATATATATATATATATATGTATATGCCTGTGCATGTGGGTGTTTTGTATGATCGAGCGCCTTTGGAACGTTGATTCATGATTTTGCCCCCAATCTGAAAAATCTGGGAATGATTACCCCCCCACACACACACATTTCCACCGAGCGAAGATTTTCGATCGCGCCGCTCCCTGACCTTTTACGTTTTTCAAGTCGTCCGTATCTTTTGAGACAAAATTTTGCATTGTCTAGGTACGCTGTTCTGAAATTACGCGATATTTTGTAAGTGCATGTCAGACCAAAAATTGCACCAAAATGTTATTTAGAGGACAAAGTCAATGTATTAAATAAAGTCGCCTCATCTTATTCAGGAAAGTTTATTTTTACTTTCATCTCCTGAAAATAATTGTTTTTTTAAAACATAATTATACTTCAATTTGATAAAAAAAAGAAAGTAAACGAATAAATACATAAGATATTTAGAAAACAATAAAATGCATGCATACAAAGATTTTTATACCGATTTTTTTTCAAACCCAATTTAAAGCAATGCTACAAATATCACCAATAATAGTATTCTGGGAGCTTTATTATCAAAATTATTATTGAATTATAGAGCAAAAAATATGATTTATTAATAAATTAGCGTAATAAAGTCAAGTATGATAAAGTCCTATTATTTCAGAAAATAAAACATAAAGCCTTGTAGATAACATCACACTACCATTGAGCAAATTTCCGCGGTGCTTGCGCTATCGGCGGAGATCTCGAGGGGATTGATTCACCCCCCCCCCCCCCGAAAAAGCTCGGCCTCATAAGGGTTAAACTTTATATATACATGAAATCTCCCCCCCCCCTCACACATTCATACCACACACGCACATCCACACACTCTCACCCATCCCTCTCTTCCTCTTTCCTCAAACATCCTGTTTACACGTGAGATTTTGATTTTTATGACTTAATAAAATTATCAAGACCTCAAAGTGGACTGCAATGTTATGGTTTTTTTTATCTTTACTTAGGATGGAGAGACGGGTTATGTTATGTCAATCTTGATTCTAGCAATCATAAGAAGGCGATATTCCGTAGCGGCTTTCTTACTTGAAAAGGGTGCTGAATGCGATACGGTTTATCTGGTAAAGTTTCTTTTAAAAATATTTTTATCAAGTACTTTAAGCGTTTTTTTTTTTATTTTTTATTTCAGGGGGCATTATGTTGCGGAGTATTTTGTTTAAGCAATGCAAGACCTTTTGTTTAAATCCTAAACACTGTTGTTGTTTTTTATGTTAAAACACCGCAGGTTTTGTGTTATAATAATGAAATGATTTTAATAGTCTGTTTGTATTTCATTGTTCAAACTTGAATATAAGTCATGACAATTATACTTTTCTGCTGGACAATGCACTGTGAAGAAAAATCTTTATCTTTTTTAATGAAACTGTTTTTAAACAAAACAACTTAAGATGTTTGAAGTTGTTCCCTTAACAAAGTTAACAAAAGATAAAAAGCGAAAAAAAAAATCAACCTTTACATAGGCCTAGAATATTACCTTCTGGAGACAATCTGTACAATTGGAAATTGTTAGTATAATATGAACGTTCAAAGTAATTAAGACGTTTGATCTTTTTCTCTTTTTTAAAACAAAGATTCAATTCTACACTGGAAAGTCATCTAGGGTGATTCGTTTTATTTTCAAAGGAGAAATGGCGATAAACACTGAGGGAAAACATTGTTAATCGGATATAATCTTAAGTTTTATTTTCTTAATTTGATAATAGATTTTACACAGTTTATAGTTTATAATTATCAAGTAAAACACAGCCTCAAAAAGGGGTATTCCTTGTATATCTAATATGTCTATGTGAAAATATATGTATTGGAACAGTAGATCCTCAAGGCAGAGGCAAAGAGAAAAAATATATATGTTCTCTGTTATTTCACCGATAGTAATCATGAAATCATCAATTTTAACGACCTAAGTTTTTACTCTTTGTTTGGCTTTACTTGTTGATTTCCTGTTTTAATTCTCTGTGAGAATACAAAGTACATGATGTAGAATATTCCACACATGACTAAAAATTCTAATTGGTCAGAATGCTGACATTACTCACTGCGTTATCGAGCAATAGGTACTACGAACATCACAATGACCAACAAGCAAATTGAAATTAGGCTATTATTGATTTAACATGAATTCATTGGGACATTCTCATTTGTTTAACATGCATTTCAGAACTATGACAAGGAAGAGGATAATGTGATTGATTTAACGGCATTAACAGCAGCAGAGATGATCAAAGGAAAATGCCCATCCAAAGAATTAGATGCATTTATTCATCTCTTAGCTGAAGCACTTGGCAAAGTGGTAAATATTGGATCATAATGCTACTCCTAACGCTATATTTCTACTTCTGCTTCTGCTACTGCCTGTACCTTACTAGCTGCTACTTCTGCTACTACTGCTACTACTATTACTACTACTACTACTACTACTACTACTACTACTACTACTACTACTACTACTACTACTACTACTACTACTACTACTACTACTACTACTACTACTACTACTACTACTACTACTACTACTACTACTACTACTGCTGCTGCTTCTACTACTACTACTACTACTACTACTACTACTACTACTACTACTACTACTATACTACTACTTCTACTATACTAATGTTGCTGCTACTGGTGCTGCTGCTACTACTATAGTATATACCACCACCATCACCACCACCACTTCTCCTGGCTCCACAACCGCCACTTGTAACTCGAGCTGAAGCGGGGAAATGATAGTTGCGTTTTATATCTGGAAAAGGTGCTTTATAAATTCAGCTAATATTATTACTACTTTCTTCGGCTACTAGTATAATTGTTATTATCACAATCATGTATTATTCTTATTGCATAGAATGTCATGTTTTTACCTTTCAATTTCAAACTCAAAGCGATATTTTTATTTTTTTTATATAGGTTTAATTGAATTTTTAAATCTTGATTTAAATCGAATGTAAAGCATTTTTCTCAATTATCTGTGGGATGATATTTTTCATTGTTTTTTTTGTTAGGGCTTGCATGCCTCTTAACAACAACAATGGATCTAACAAGCACCGGTACATGGTTAATCTTTTTTGTTTGTTTATCTTCTTCTTTTCTGTAATTTATTCAAACCTTTGTCTGTTTCTTTCTTGAAGGTGAATGAATAAACATTATTATAGTAATACTGATATCGATGACTTAAACTTAAAGTGTTTCCTATAATAGATTCAAGTGTGTAGCTTACTTTTTATCATGTATAGGCCTATATATCCATTACTAAAAAAATAATACGAAACACTTATATTTTCTCCATGATTTCTGGTCATAAACTTCAATAATGCTGGTAAATATCGAGGTACATATTCATTAATCAGCAAACTGCCGACACGATTACGTTTTGGCAAATAGGCATTGAAACGTAAAAAAAAAGTCATCACCTTAACTACTAAAGTAATTCCGAGTAATTTATACCATTATTCATTGCAGAGTGGAGAGCCTAGAATTATCCCGTCGAAAGATATCCCAAAGGTGAGGGGTTTTTTTAAATTTATTTATCATTACACAGTTGAGTGAAATAGATATGATTTGAAAATGAAACCAAAGTTTTAATTTATTTTCTAATTGATAATTTCATTCTAATTTTTATTGCAGAAGTTGCTTCTTAGGTTTATAACCAACCAGGGCATCATACGATATTTTGCAAATTATCTTGATTTCTAATTCCCTCATTATTCACAGGCTAAATTGGAGACTCTTCCGCGATATCGAAAAAAAGTACCGCGTATCTTCATCGCCAGCGTCAATGAAGATGAGGTCGAAGAAATTAAGGCATGGGACAGTGTCAGTGTAGTCAGTATTAACAACGGACGTGGTCATATCTACAAGGAAACAGCAGCTGATAACGACAATGACCATGAGAACAATACAGTGTCAAGTACAAGTACTGATGATCACCATGACAGTAGATTAATTAATAATGATAAGAATAAGGATGAGAACTCAAACAAACAATCTTCAACATGTCTGATACTGTGATTAGCAGTATGTCCACAACACAATCATAACAGTGGTTACAACAAACAACGGGACGGAGATTAGAACTGACGAGATGACGTTATACGGCAACATAATTATGGAGATGGATGTTGAAAGCTTCATTTTTACGAATCAGATGTCAAAAAACGAAGGTTGATATGTTGTATATAATTAGGAAAAGTTGCTTCTGTAATGATATTCGTATGGTGGAAATGCAGAATGCAATGCACATCCCCGGTGCACGTCGTGATGAAATCTGTGATGCAGAATAAGCCTATATAAACTCCTCAAAAAGTTTGGAAATCTGACTTTGATCGATAATTCCCCTTCGGTTTCAGTAAATATCAATGGGTAATTAATATCAATAAATATATCATTTAATTATCTTTAATATGATACTTTACATGATATGATTATATGGTTCACATGGAGGTGCAGTGTCTTGAAATGTGGGGCAAGGTCAAATTTCAAAAGTTGCAAAATGACACGATATTGAATGTCGCTGTTCTTTTTCCGTGGTGATGAGTGAGATTCTCAGTGGTTTCTTTTAATTGTTTTCATGCACCTTAACATCAACATTAACATGGAATCAAAGATACCTATGCACAAGCAAATACATAACAAACAAAAAACAAACCATCACTACATAAACCACAACAAAACATAAAAAATGAAAAAGCAGGGGCTTGATTTAGTGAATGGATTTTCATCACAGACAAAAAAATCACTTTCTGTATTGACCCTTCATGACTATATTTCGGCTCGTTTTGCAGCTTTTCAATTCAGACCTCATCCAACACTTTTGAATCCTGCTCTTTTCGTGATGGCATGATCATAACAAGCATGGTATCATTTTAAAGAAAATTAAATGATCTTTTGAGTGATGTCAAATATGCATTGTGTAAAATTTGAAGTTGGGAGAAATTAATGGCCAAACTGAGATTTCCGAACCCTTTTTGAGGGGTTTAGATCCGACTTTTAACCATGGCCGCACGTAGTAGCAAAATATCACTACATTCGACGGGGGGGGGGGGGGGGCGGGTGGACTCACGTATAATGGTATGGGCATGTGAGGCTCTTATAAGAACACCTTTTCAAGCCTTGCCAGACGTTCCCAAGCATATCACCATTTCGCCTTTTTATTGAACAACCAGTTCTCCCCCATTCCTATATGCCCCTCATCTCAGGCGTCTGTATTCAAGATTTAATGTCACGTTAATTTCTATGTCGTAAGCGCCTCCATTTGTAGAGAGCCATCTAACTTGTATGCTCTTAAGCCCCTTATTTCATTGGCAACTTCCAAGGGTATGGTTTCTGATTTTGGGGCTACACACATACCCTTTCCAAATGTGAGTTCCCCTCCCCCTTATCCAGGGAGAGGAGACAGAAAGAGAGCCATCTAACTTGTATGCTCTTAAGCCCCTTATTTCATTGGCAACTTCCAAGGGTATGGTTTCTGATTTTGGGGCTACACACATACCCTTTCCAAATGTGAGTTCCCCTCCCCCTTATCCAGGGAGAGGAGACAGAAATATTTATAAAGCGAGAGAACAAAGAGAACTCTATTGCAGAGAGGGTGGTTTTTCACCATTTAATTGAGATCGGAAGATCTCTGCATAAATTATGTTCGGTTTTATTTCGTGAAAATTCTTAATATAACTAACAAAGTATTTTTAATAGATTTTAAATATTTATGGGACATTCTCAGCCCACACTCGCCCTTGTCTTAGAATATTAGATCTGTTGTATTCTTGAGATTCCGATTAATTCGCCCCAACACCCCACCCCCCAAAAAAAAAGATTTCCTTTTTTTTATACTTTTTTCTTTTTATCTTTACATGTTATCTAAAGGCACGTAAGTATTGAGTATTTTCCTTTTTTTGATTAAGTGTCCCTTTATGGCGCGCGAAGCCATTTTTTTCACACATGGATGCATTATTTTAACACCAGCAGTACTTGCCGCTGTACATACATGTATATACAAATTGTATATAAACTAATTGAAATTCACCCTTTGAATTGTTAACATTGCATGTGTAGCGGGGTTCGAATAAGTGCCATGATATTGTAATAATTGTGACAAATAATTCTTATAAATTGTATGGGCGCGCCGTCTTGTCCATGAACTGATGAAACAAATGCAACATTATATACACCAATAACATAAATAAATGATGATGATATGAACTTTTAATTGCTTCTTATTTGATTCATTTATCAGACAATAATAGTTTGTGAATATATAATATAATTCTAGTACTTTTATGAAGTTGGAGAATCAACAAACTGTGAAAGAACCCTCCCTAAAGAGAGAGTACTTTCTCCCGTTCTCTCTATTACCCCATCCTCTGTCTCCTGTTACCCCTTCCTCTCTCTTCTATACCCCATCCTCTCTCTTCTATACCCCATCCTCTCTCTTCTATACCCCATCCTCTCTCTTCTATTACCCCATCCTCTCTCTTCTATACCCCATCCTCTCTCTTCTATACCCCATCCTCTCTCTTCTATTACTCCATCATCTCTCACTTCGATTACCCTATCCTCTCTCTTTTATTACCCCATCCTCTCTCTTCTATTACCCCCACCCTCTCTCTTCTATTACCCCATCCTCTCTTCTATAACACCACCCTCTCTCTTCTATTACCCCATCCTCTCTCTTCTATTGCCCCATCCTCTCTCTTCTATTACCCCATCCTCTCTCTTCTATTACCCCATCCTCTCTCTTCTAGCATCACATCCTATCTTTTTGATTAACCTATCCTCGATCTCTCTTTGATTACCCCATCCTCTCTTCGATTACTCCATCCTCTCACTTCTATTGCCCCGTCCTCTCTCTTCTATTACCCCAAATTCTCTCTTCTATTACCCCATCCTCTCTTCTATTACACCACCCTCTCTCTTCTGTAACCTATCCTTTCTCTTCTATAACCTCATCCTCTCTCTTCTATTACCCCATCCTCTCTCTTCTATTACCCCCACCCTCTCTCTTCTATTACCCCATCCTCTCTTCTATAACACCACCCTCTCTCTTCTATTACCCCATCCTCTCTCTTCTATTGCCCCATCCTCTCTCTTCTATTACCCCATCCTCTCTCTTCTATTACCCCATCCTCTCTCTTCTATTGCCCCATCCTCTCTCTTCTATTACCCCATCCTCTCTTCTATTACCCCATCCTCTCTCTTCTATTACCCTCATCCTCTCTCTTCTATAACCCCATCCTCTCTCTTCTATTACCCCATCCTCTCTCTTCTATTACCCCATCCTCTCTCTTCTATTACCCCATCCTCTCTCTTCTATTACCCCATCCTCTCTTCTATTACACCACCCTCTCTCTTCTATAACCCCATCCTCTTTTTTCTTTTACCCATCCTCTCTCTTCTATTACCCCATCCCCTCTCTTCTATTACCCCCATCCTCTCTCTTCTATTACCCCATCCTCTCTTCTATTACACCACCCTCTCTCTCTTCTATAACCCCATCCTCTCTCTTCTATTACCCCATCCTCTCTCTTCTATACCCCATCCTCTCTCTTCTATTACTGCATCCTTTCTCTTCTATAATCCCATCCTTTCTCTTCTATAACCCCATCCTCTCTCTTCTATTACCCATCCTCTCTCTTCTATTACCCCATCCTCTCTCTTCTATTACCCCCATCCTCTCTCTTCTATTACCCCATCTTCTCTTCTATTACCCCATCCTCTCTCTTCTATTACCCCATCCTCTCTTCTATTACACCACCCTCTCTCTCTTCTATAACCCCATCCTCTCTCTCTTCTATTACCCCATCCTCTCTCTTCCATACCCCATCCTCTCTCTTCTATTACTGCATCCTTTCTCTTCTATAACCCCATCCTCTCTCTTCTATTACCCCATCCTCTCTCTTCTATTACCCTCATCCTCTCTCTTCTATTACCCCATCTTCTCTTCTATTACACCACCCTCTCTCTTTTATTACCCCATCCTTTCTCTCTTCTATTACCCCCATCCTCTCTCTTCTATTACCCCATCCTCTCTTCTATTAAACCATCCTCTATCTTCTGTTACACCATCATCTCTCTTCGATTACACCACCCTCTCTCTTCTATTACCCCATCCTCTCTCTTCCATTACCCCACCCTCTCTTTTCGATTACTCCATCCTCTCTCTTCTTTTACCCCATCCTCTCTTCTATTACCCCATCCTCTCTTCTATTACCCCATCCTCTCTCTTCTATTACCCCATCCTCTCTCTTCTATTATCCCCTTCCTCTCTCTTCTATTACCCCATCCTTTCTCTTCTATTACCCCTTCCTCTCTCTTCTATTACCCCATCCTTTCTCTTCTATTACCCCATCCTCTCTCTTCTATTGCCCCCATCCTCTCTCTTCTATTACCCCATCCTCTCTTCTATTACACCACTCTCTCTCTTCTATTACCCCATCCTCTCTCTTCTATTGCCCCCATCCTCTCTCTTCTATTACCCCATCCTCTCTTCTATTACACCACTCTCTCTCTTCTATTACCCCATCCTCTCTCTTCTATTGCCCCCACCCTCTCTCTTCTATTACCCCATCCTCTCTCTTCTATTACCCCATCCTCTCTCTATTACCCCATCCTCTCTCTTCTATTACCCCATCCTCTCTCTTCTATTACCCCATCCTCTCTCTTCTATTACCCCATCCTCTCTTTTCTATTACCCCATCATCTCTCTTCGATTACACCACCCTCTCTTCTATTACCTTATCCACTCTCTCATATTGCCCCATCCTCTCTTCTATAACCACTTTTGGTGGTTTAAAATATATTAGGCATTGTAATATGGTCGTGATTATTCTCTTTCATCAGCTACATCATCATCTTAACAAGACTCATCTTATTATTTGTTTCCACCCGTTTCATTATGCCATTCACATTATCCCCGGCATTATCCACCATCTATCTCCTTCACCACACCTTCCATCAGTTCTGTTAAACTCTGCTTTATTTCTGCAGCAGTTGTTCCATATAATAGTTTCCTTTCACTATTCACACTATTATTTAATATCATCTTTAAAAACCCCCACCCTTTTCCAGCCATTGACGACTTCTTCTATTTTGAAACATCCCATTCTATATCAAACTGCTACCCCCTTGTTCTACCACCCCTCACTTTGTGTCTGTCTGTCTCTCTCTCTACTTAAAAAGTTCATTATCATTTCTCTTGTAGGTAGAACAAAGATATAGTAAACCTGCACTACTCAAATATCAAAATCACTTTTTTTTCACCATGCACATTTCAAATCAGAAACATTACAAGATCTAATATCATTAATAACGAAGCCATATAAAGCTTTCGAATGATCAATATCAGAGATCCAATCAACTTTAATTTGATAAAATCATTACAACTATATTCATCCGATTATCTCTCCAAGAAAAAAGAGGGTTTTAATTGTAAGAAATAGTTTTAACCAAAGTGATATCATTATACAAATGTACTATAGAATAATAGAATGAAAGTCATGCATTCTTCAGTTTGCTAATCAGTGCTTTAAGACAGGTTCCCTGAATGAGCTGACTACATCCCCTCATTAACTACTATGTATCCTAAAACCAGAAATACATGCAAATCGGAAAACGCTGCTCTTCATTGGTCATGTCATGATACCTACATAGAAAGAAGGGTTCATGAAAATCATGAAATTCAACATGAAAAAATCTTACACTGGAAATTCAAATCATGCAAGCAAACCAACCAAACCAAGTATGCATCTGTGAAGAGATCTACACTTAAACAACAAATACGTAGGATTATTGGTATTGGTAGAGACGAAACAATATGATCCATACAATTTCACAATAGCTATCTATACAAAAAGGCCTACTCACAAAGGATATTCAAGCATAGCATAATAATAGTGAAAGCATTATTTATAAATACATGTACACAATGTTCATACTCTTTGAGACAAGACGAGGCTAAAGTGAAGATGATCACGTGATTATTAGTCTACATAAAACATTTTCTAAATTGTAACATATGACCTCATTCTCTTGATATTTAAACACACAAAGAACTATACAAAATATCTCTTATCTTCTTATCTATTTACAAATGTTTGTTAAATGATTCCAAAAAAAAAGGAAATGTAAATTTACACCTTGATATAAAGATAATAAAAGACAATTCATTAAGACATATATGTCAATGTCGTATCTTGGGGGCGAGTGGGCGATTTCCCCTGGTGCCATCAAAAAATAACAATAAATACTTGTAAGTTTAATTACTTAAACAAGCAAAAAACCACTTTATCCTAACACCAGAATTTAAGAGATATGATATCAGTGCTTGCCCTGACATTTTTTTTTCTCCAAGATACGCCACTGAGTAGAATGCTCAATGAAAGTATAAATACCAAGAATCATTTGTCCTAAACATCTATATCAAATGAAGAGTAACTATATAATGTATGTCTTCATGCAGTATATCTTCCATCAGATGTGCTATTACATATAATATCACATACTGTACATAACAGCCAGCAAGTTCACAGAACTTTATGATTCACCACATACATGTAAACACACATTTGACATTAAAGACAAACAAAACTTCCTACTACAAAATTAAACAATATTGCCCAATCTGACAAACATTCAAAGTTTTAGTTCACTATACAGCTTGTATATGCCTTTGTTTAAATTCAATTAGTAATAATGAGGAAAAGATATTTTTTTGTTGCATACGGACTCCAAAATTTGCTTTCATACATGTTACGTGTAATATGATTCTGCTTTTGGAAAAAATAGAAATCAATCTTTCTGTAATGCCTGGTCCGAGGAGGATGAGGAGATTTGACATTTCATTGTCAGCTGGTACATGTATGTACTACTAGTATTTGTTTAGAAAGAAAAATAATGAAACAATACTAAACCAAAGCAATGATCGTAATACTGGGAACGGCACACAAAATTATCAATAAATCACCTTTCCTTTAATTAGACTAACCTGTATACCTTGCAATAAATGGCATGGAACTATGTATTTTAAACAGAATTAATACCCATTTAAACTTATTATTTCTTCTGAATACATTGGACTACATCAAAATAACAATTCATGTGAAACAAACCTTTTTTTTTTAAAGGAAACCTATATGCATCAAGATAATTAATATGGTAGAAGTGGACAATTAATAAGATATTTTCTTTGTAACTTATATAATTACATTCATAAAATGTAAACAATATAGGTACATCAAAATAACTGAAATGGTGCTGAACAATTCTCATATATCAAGATACTGTAATTATGTGAATATGCATTAATCAGCAAGATTTTTAAAAGTGAACCAAGGCCTTTTAAAGATATATTTGAGTATTACCCAAGGAAACAGGAGAAGCTAAGTTAATTGGGTTGGGTAAAAGCAGTCATCAAAATTGTCATATCAGTCCATTTCGGTCAAAAATCAATTTTGAGATTTTTGCAGAAAGTCCTACTCTATTCATAACGTAATTTTTAGGCAGCAATTTATTTTATTTTCCAAGATATGAGAGGATTTCCAGGGTGATGCCAAACAAATATTCAATAAAATGCGCAAATACCATTGGAAACGTGTACTGTAACAGCGCGATACGACGTTTTGACTGACCATGATTTCAATGCGCGCGGTCAACCAAACCGTTGTACATGTACCAGCACTGGGCACTGCATAGACTTTGCATGTGAAAAGCAATACGTTTTCACCGATTGGGAGCATTGAAATCGCAGTCAGTCAAAACATTGTATCGCTCTTTCCCTATGGTGTTTTTGTACAGGGAAAATCTAAGTCACTCAAACCAAAATTAAAAGCATGTAGCTCTTAAATTTTCTGCTCTTTTGCAAAATTTTCTTGGATCCTTACTTTTGTGTGAAAATAAAGATACCAATGTCAAGCAATTTTCTTGGTCTTTCCAACCATGTATTTTTAGAGCAATGAATATGTTTTATGGCTGGGAAACTAGATGTAAAAATTATAGTAAACTTTGAAGTTGATTTTCTCTGAAATGGGCTTGCACCGTCGTATGTGTGATACAACAGTTTGGATGACCGCCGACGATATATCACTGGCAATAAATTGACAGGTCTTAAGTTGCACAACATCATGTTTAATAAGAAAACCTTTGTGGGACACCAATATTTGCTGAACTTATCATTGGAAGATATTTGCCTAGTTTCAAAGATACACTTTTTTTTGGTATGTCACAAAAATCCACCCAACTAGATAGACTTACCCAGCTACATAATATTTCCACCTTATATGTTTGTCATTTTGCCTCTGAAGAAGATTCTGCTAGGATCGAAAGCTTAGGCCCCTTTTGACTCTCTTACATAATATTTCCAAAGAAATTGGTCTGATCTATTTTAAAACTTCATCCCCTATGCAAATTTGCATTTTTTTTTCTTTAAAAAATGAACTACTTTGGTCAGATTGTCCTTTAAAGAAAAGTGGACAAGGTTAATGCTACAAAATAACAAGTGATTAAATGGCGAAAAAATGTGACAGAAAGTTTACAGGAAACCTATTTCTATTATTAACCTGGATTTCTTGCATAAATAATCTGAAAGTCAAATTAGGAAAGCAGTAGAAAAGGCTGTTGCAACTTTTATGAACTTTCCTTAATTCTATGAATAAAATGTAATTGAATTAACATTCCATATTGGTTATGTCAATTATATATTTACCGTAAAATAACTTGGGTATGGACTTTTAATTCTCAACAACAAACCACCACAAAATTTCATTAATTTCAAAGCAAACAATAAACAAAAACAGGGACAAGAACATCTCAAAAATATATTCAACCTAGAACTAAACAGTGAAAAATATAATAACTATGCTCTGCCAGTTTTGTTTTTTCTGTCTGTGAAAAAACTACGAAGAACAATAACTTGACCTATACCAATAATAAGAATTAAGATAAATTCTCCTAAAGACCAAAGATGGACTCTCTGATTAAGACGCTCTGCCTGAGCTCTCCCCTTTGCTTCTCGTAACCTGTAATGTGTCTGGAAGTTGACTACAGCTTTAAGAGCTTCATGGATTGTCACACAAGATGTCTCCAACTGAAAAAAGAACAAGAGGTACAGATTTTAACAAACTGTATGATCGACTTCTTCAGAATTTGAAGAAATGAATAATACATGTACATTTTGTATAATCTGGAATTAAATACTTCTTTGACTGTTAGGTGATTATTTGACTAATGGAGAGATATCTACATGAAGAAATATTTACATCATAACTACTACCACAAACCAAAAAATGAAATTGACAAATCATACAATCCAAATCTTACTAAACACAGCAATTCAAGCTTCATCCATTTTCACTGCTTGCCAGCCGTGTGTACTTCTTAATATAACTCGCATTATCGGACTTTAAATATTAGCGTTCTTGTTCTTTTCACCAGATTCAGGACTATGACATCAGGTTGTGTTAGGAGCGTTGTGATTCCATAGGTTTGCACACAGAAAAACTGGGTGATTTTTCTGCTTTCCAGATTATTTTTTTCTTCTTCTCTTCTACCACATAGAGATATCTTTTCCTGCAAGCATGAATTAAATAACTCTACAGATTTCCTGCTTAAGGAGCAAGTTTCCATTCTATATGCATTCAAATTGTGTGCAACAACTTTTCCTGTCATAGAATAATACTCAAAATTAGTCCGTACAAATATGTGTCTAACCATACTGTTCATCAACTCTTAAACTGGGAATCACTAAAATCAAGGCATACACATGTAAAACATACTCTTTCAAAGGTTTATAAGAGTTTGAATGGTCTTAGTGTGCTTTACTTACATAATATATTTTAGTTTTCATCTCATAAATATTCTCTCTGTTCTGATAAAAATCTGTCTCTGCCGAAACAACAAGACTAAATACTGCAGAAGAGTGTTTTCATACAGGGGTACGTCATATTTTAATGAATAGCCAAATGTTTTGTTTCTTTAGTACTTTTAATAACGCAGTTAATAACCACATCTTAAATTGGGCCCGACTGTACATTATTCTCAGTTGTTCAATCAATAGCTATATACACTGAAGTGTAGGGTGTGTTAATATAGGGGAGGGCATAGGCTGGGTGCTATGACAGATTAGTTTGATTTCTTATTGTTTTGGTATGTTATTATTATATTATGTATGAACCATATTTGTGTAATTTTCTTTTAATAATAATAATAATAATGTGACTTATAAAGTGCAAAATCCAAATTGTAGAGTGCTCAAGGAACACGAAGAGCTAAGAGTTAAATATAAAAAGTTTTTAGAAGATTATTGAAAGTCTTAACAGAGGTAACGTACATTTTTTAATGTCTTCAAGAAGGCTATTCCACAAAGTTGGACATGCAAAAGAAAATGATCTGTCCCCCCAAGTTTTTGGAACTTTTGGAATAACAAGGCAGCCAGAAGTGGATGAGAGCAAAGACCTACTTGGTCTGTAGAAATTGATAAATGAAAAGCTGTATTGTGGTGCTGATCCAAGAATACTATGAAAAGCAAGCAACAGAATCTTAATAATGATCAAATTTTTGATAGGGAGCCAGTGCAGCAAAGTCAACATACATGTATAGAGATATGAGAGCGTTTATTTGACTAAGTGATGATGCGAGCAGCTGCATTTCTGAAGCTTATATAAATGAGCCAGCAATAAATTGAACAAAAGGCCATTACAGAAATCAGAAATGCTATATGAGGATCCCTTGACCAGCAGTACCATGACTCATGCTGCTGAGTAGGACCATCCTCCTGTTGTTTCATTTATCAATTTACATGTATCATTTTATATCTATTGTTATTTGTTTTTAACGCCGGAAATAAATTCAATCAATCAATTAGAAGCTCAAAAAAGCCTTAAATCGTCAAAACGTGTTAAATTTGAGTTTTTCTTTTGATAATGGAAATGACTTACTTTTTTTAAATAAGAGTAGCGAAAAACTGCATTTGATTGTCTTTGGAACGCAGCCTGTTTTACTCACCTGTGTTAATGCTGTAGCATGAGCTCCAATATCTCTAATAAGAGGATCTTCATCTCCTGCCATGAAGTCAAAGTAGACAACCTTATGTGCAAATGTTGAGAACTCATTGCTGAAGCAGAATTCTATAGTCCCAGCTTGATCTGTAGTCCAAGTAAATGTGTCATATTGTTTTCTCTTCTCCTTGTAGACCACAGTGCCACTGGGAGATTTTACCAGAACATCCACATCATACTGTCCACCTGTTACAACCTAAACACACACAAATCACTTGTTAAACTATGTTAATCAACCTGAGTCTTTTATTAGTGCATGGAGCTATTACAGTATTAGTGCCTGGATAAACAATTGTATGTCAGTTTCAGCCCCCAAAAGCAACATATGAAGAGCTCACTTGCAAAAGGGGTTAGGTCCATTTTCCATCAAATTTGATATTTTTTTTTGTCTCAATGTAATTGTAAAGATTTTTTGTAGCTCTATATTAGATGATACCAAATAAAAGCTGAATTCCCATTAAAAAGAGAACTAAAATGGCAAAGAAAAATCAACTTTTTTCAAAAGGGGTTAGGTCCAATTCAGTTTGGTTGCAAAAGGGGTTAGGTCCACACAGAATTATATTGGAAAAAAATATTTCAAAAAATATGAAGACAGGTAGATTTCTTTTTTCATGGTAGGGTATCATGAAAATTTAGTTGCGCATAGGAATATGGCAATATGGGAGAATTAAACAAATGATTTTCTTGGATTGGACCTAACCCCTTTTGCAAACAAACTCTTCATATATGGCTATGTGTCTTAAACTCGCACCACAAAACGGTAGTTTTACTATTCTTTTTCAATTTTCAATCAGTTTAACATACGATATCTTGGTTGAATGGAGAGATATTGTCCTAAAATTGGTATCATTTCAAAGCTAAATATTTACTCTATCATGTCTGAAAAATTGAGCGCAATAGCACATACATGTAAATTAGCGACACCCCAATTGATAATAGAGCAACAAGTGGATTGCCTCTGGCCGTCTCACCTGCATCACGCGGTTCAATATAGCAGCAGTGCTGACTTTGAATACTAGTCTTGCACAAGATGTTCAGTGATACATGGTTACTCTTATATCCACTTTTTATGAACTAGACCAATAAACTTACAGAGATATGATGGTTATTCAACAAAAAACCCAACATGGCCAAAGTTCATTGACCTTACATGACCTTTGACCTTGATCATGTGACCTGAAACTCGAACAGGATGTTCAGTGATACTTGATTACTCTTATGTACAAGTTTCATGAATCAGATCCATAAACTTTCAAAGTTATGATGGTAATTCAACAGATACACCCAATTCGGCCAAAGTTCATTGACCTTTGACCTTGGTCATGTGACCTGAAACGCGCACAGGATGTTCAGTGATACTTGATTACTCTAATGTCCAAGTTTAATAAACTAGACCAATAAACTTTCAAAGTTATGATGGTATGTAATTCAACAGATACCCCTGATGCGGCCAAAGTTCATTGACCCAAAATGACCTTTGACCTTAATCACGAGACCTGAAACTTGCCCTTTAGTGATGCTTGATTACTATTATGTCCAAGTTTCATGAATCAGATCCATAAACTTTCAAAGTTATGATGGGAATTAAACAGATATCCCCATTTCGGCCAAAGTTCATTGACCCTAAATGACCTTTGACCTTGGTCATGTGACGTGAAACTCATGCAGGATGTTCAGTGATACTTGATAAACCTTATGTCCAAGTTTCATGAACTAGGTCCATATATTTTCTAAGTTATGATGACATTTCAAAAACTTAACCTCAGGTAAAGATTTCGATGTTGATTCCTCCAACATGGTCTAAGTTCATTGACCCTAAATGACCTTTGACCTTGGTCATGTGACATGAAACTCTAATAGGATGTTCAGCAATACTTGATTAACCTTATGGCCAAGTTTTATTAACTAGGTCCATATACTTTCTAAGTTATGACGTCATTTCAAAAACTTAACCTCAGGTTAAGATTTGATGTTGACGCCGCCGCCGCCGTCGGAAAAGCGGCGCCTATAGTCTCACTTTGCTTCGCAGGTGAGACAAAAGGGGGCGCGGGTAGTTGGGGGTGGGGTAGGTACACACAGAGTCTATGGAAACTCACATTTCATATTCTAAACATGAATTATTTTGGAATGTACACAGGGGGCTACTATGTAGATACCTCATTTTGCTCTCATTTGAGAGCTTGAAGTGAGTAGTTTAATCCAACAATCTTCGACAAAAGAACAATTAATTTGAACTAGCAATAATTAACCTAAAAAAACCTAAAATTCAACATAACACCAAACATTCTCACATAAGAAAAATTCATGACATGATTTTTTAGCTTAATGGAGACCTATGAATTATTATGAAATTGGTGTCCTTTGAAAGCTGATTATTTATAAGCTTTATATTGCGTCTGTGTGCCAACTGTTATGACAAACTGGAAAAGCCGAAGTTACAGGTTTTACCAAATTTTCCACAAAAATATGGTTACCATGTTTCCACCCACTCCAAATCATTAGGTGGCTTTGCTATGTCATAATGGACCTCCATGACAAATTTGAAGATGATCGGAGAAGAAACACAGCCAGTAGAGCACTCACAAGAAATCTCTATTTCCACAACAAGGCAAAAGCAATTTTGTGTCTCACCCACTTATGAAAATAACCAGAAATATCGTGATTTGCGAGGGCACGCAAGAGAATTATATCGAAACTTCATTGTGAAATGACTGGGATGGAATAACACTTGTCATAAGAGCCTTGCACATAAACTTGAATAATGACCTGAAAATGACCTTTGACCTTACCATGTGACTTCCGACTGCAGCATAACATGCAGGTCGCCTAAGTAAATCTACCATCCAAGTTTTGTTGAAGAGTGACTTGCGGTTGCAGAGTTAGGTGTCATAAGAGAGTCTTGCATGTAAACTTTAACGTTGACCTGAAAATGACCTTTGACCTTACCATGTGACCTCCGACTGCAGCAGAACATGCAGGTCCCCCAAGTCCATCTACCATCCAAGTTTGGTTGAAAAGCGACTTACGGTTGTGGAGTTACGTGTCATTACAGGTTTGTGACGGACGACATTCGGATCCCTAAGTCTCGCCTTCACCTCTGGTGGGCGAGACAAAAACACTTGCTACCATGGCAACAATGTCTACGCCCACACCCAAATCAAAAGGTGGCTTTGCTTTACCATAATGGACCTTCATGCCACATTTGAAGGTAGTCTTGGTATATAAGCCTAGGTTAGTTAAACTGAAGTTATTTGTGTTAACAAGGACTGCAGAAGGGTAAGATGAAAATATGTCACTGTGACATTGACCTTTGACCTTTTCACCAAAAAATCAATAGGCTTCCTGGGATTCATGTTCGATACATAAACAACAAATAATACGAGTCTAGGTTAAGTTAAACTGAAGTTATCGCGTTCACAAGGAAAAGTTAATAGACGGACGGACACTGAGCGTGATACCATAAGTCCCCTGAGACGGGCGTATAAAAACAATTGAATGATACAATTGTTCGTCAGGAATCATGTCTTTTAATTTAAGTCATAATAGTTGACCTACTTTATGGTGACCTCCCGAATGAAGAAATCTCCATCAAACTCACATGTTTATCATAAAAGAAAGTAGGCCCTTCCCCCCTTATGAATTTATTTTTTATATTTCTTTTTTTATATCAAAAGAAACTAAAAAATGAGATTAAATCTTTTAGTTTATTGTTCCAATGAAAATCTTTCCTAAATCAATGCTGGTACCCTGGTATTATGCATGCATCCCTCAAAATGCCACCCACAACCCTGCATATGAATGAATTATCCCGGATGATTAGAATTCAAAGTCCTAAGACGTAAACTACTCATTCATGAAGAATTCTTTGAGACTGACACACAGGTGCTGCATTTCACTTCTTGAAAAAATTCATCACTTGCCCGCACCATGTCCCCACCCCCACTTGTGGCACTGCCCACGATGATACACATATATTTTTTTAAAAATACATTTTGGTGAAAGTTTTATGAACTAGACCAATTTCAAAGTACATGTAATGATGGTAATTCAATGAATACCCCCAATTTGGCAAAAGTTCATTGACCCTAAATGACATTTGACCTAAATCATGTGACCTGAAACTTGCACCTGTTCAGTGATACTTGATTACTATTATGTTTAAGTTTCATGAATCAGATCCATAAACTTTCAAAGTTATGATGGTAATTCAACAGATACCACTAATTTGGCCAAAGTTCATTGACCCTAAATGACCTTTGAACTTGGTCATGTGACGTGAAAATCATGCAGGATGTTCAGTTATAATTTATTAAACTTATGTTCAAGTTTCATGAACTAGGTCCATATATTTTCTAAGTTATGATGACATTTCAAAAACTTAACCTTAGAGGTCAAGTCCACCTCAGAAAAATGTTGATTTGAATCAATAGAGAAAAATCATACAAGCACAATGCTGAAAACTTCATCAAAATCGGATGTAAAATAAGAAAGTTATGACATTTCAAAGTTTCGCTTATTTTTAACAAAATAGTTATATGAACGAGCCAGTTACATCCAAATGAGAGAGTCGATGATGTCACTCACTCACTATTTCTTTTGTTTTTTATTGTTTGAATTATATAATATTTCATTTTTTACAAATTTGACGATTAGGACCTCCTTGCCTTAAGCACACAATGTTCAAATAATGAAATTCCACGTGCTCAGAAAGAAATGAAACTTCATTTCACATGACAATTACGAGAAAATGAAAATATTTCATATAATAAAATACAAAAGAAATAGTGAGTGATGTCATCAGTTCCTCATTTGCATACCGACCGAGCTGCGCATATACCCGGGGTAACTGTTTTGTAAAATTAAGCGAAACTTCAAAATCTTATTTTACATCCGATTTTGATGAAATTTTCAGTGTTATGCTTATCGATTTTTTTTCTTTTTATTCAAATCAAGTTGTTGTAAGGGTGGACTTGTCCTTTAAGTTAAGATTTTGATGTTGATTCCCCCAACATGGTCTAAGTTTATTGACCCTAAATGACCTTTGACCTTGGTCATGTGACATGAAACTCAGGCAGGATATTCAGTAATACTTGATTAATCTTATGGCCAAGTTTCATACACTATGTCCACATACTTTCTAAGTTACAATGTACATGTATGCTGTCATTTCAAAAACTTAACCTTCGGTTAAGATTTGGTGTTGACGCCGCCGCAGTCGGAAAAGCGGCGCCTATAGTTTCACTCTGCTATGCAGGTGAGACAAAAACTATCTTATAACATGTAAATCGATGCAAAGCGTTACGCGAAGTCGGCAAAGTGTCCAATCTTTTACTGTAAAGACTTTGGTGGAAAGTTAATTGACAAACGAACGGCAGCACTTGCGGGGCTTTTTTTCTAGGTACGTAGAATTTTCTATATTTTTGGTTTTCATTTGTCATCGTTTTGAATATTTTCCAAAAAGTATTATCGTCAGCAAAAATAATAAAAAAGTATGTTTTTTAGGTTATTACATTTATTGGTGTCTCAATTTTATTAAAAAATCATTGGAATTGCCCATACAATGAATCATGAATCTAGTTTCAAAAATACTGACAAGCTGAATTAAGGTTGTGAACTGTATTAGCGCCACCAAAGACCATCCTTTTATTTCCGTGGAAGAGACGTGCGAAGCCACTTTCCAGGCAGAGGCAAGCAATTTGCTCTTTTTTGTGTCTTTTTTAAATTAAAAAATTATGTTAAAAATTGAAAATGGAATGCTTTTCACCAGAAAAAGCCCTGGTGAGTAACGGAATGGGTTTCGGCAAACATCATTCATGTTATGAAGCGATGTTAACGACAAATCTAAAATCCATCGCGTAAACACGTTGGTTGTGCGAGGTTCATGTAACGAACATTGCAATAGTGTGAGTGCATGTACCCTGGCTTTTTAATCTTAAAGGAGAATGAAACCTTTGGAACAAGTAGGCTTGTGTGGAAAGAGAAAAATCAAAGAATAATAACGAAGAAAGTTTGAGAAAAATCAGACATATAATGAGAAAGTTATGAGCATTTGAATATTGCAATCACTAACGCTATGGAGATCCTCCTATTGGCAATGCGACAAGGATATATGATGTCACATCACTCACATGTGAACTTTCCCTTTGATGGACTATGAAATACCCTCAAAATGTCGCTTTTTGCTTTTTCTTATGGTGAAATAATCAGGCGCGTAGCTAGGGGGGGCGGTGGGGGCAGTCGCCCCCCAAAAAAACATCCCCAAAAAGAAAAAAAAGAAGGGAAAAAAGAGAGGAGAAAAGCAAAAGGGAAGGGAGGAAAGGGAAGAAATACAGCTTTGTGTTTTTTTTTCTTTTCATTCTTCATTTTTTTTCTCAAAAAGAGAAACTCCTTCACTCTTGCTTTAAATTCATATAATTATGAATTTTGCTTCCGCGCTGTGCGCGGCTAAATGACAATATTGAAGTTCTCCATTGTTTCCCCCACCCTTTTTCTAACCCTGTTTTTGCACCTCAGCTATATGTGTTTCTTGGCAGTTTTAAAAGTTCAAATGTATACATTAGGGCATGGAATTAGAGTAAGGTTAGGCCGAAGTATATGAAGTTATCTTTTTTTCTAATTGATCGCCCAATTTCTGGTCGGGTTGGCTCTGAGCGGGTAAAATCTTTATATCAATTTCTGGCGTCACCTCCAAGGCAACTTCTCCCGCTTTTCAGCTCAATAATAAACCATGATTTTAGGACAAACAGGTTGCTAATTTAAAATAAAGAGGAAGGTATAAAATTTGTGTCGTATTAAATAAAAAAGTACAATATTTTATTATCAAATTCTATTAAACTTCATGTCATTTCCCTGGACATTCATCTCCTGTCCTGTTTTGCGCCCTCAGTTTGAAATTTTGAATGACACTTAAGTTTCTTTATTATTCAAAATGAAGCGCTTCAGGATAAGTAAAATGAGGCACTCTTTATTATATAACTTAAATGAATTACAGAAGTTTCAACTTTTGCGCACTATTTTCCTTGTAGTGAAGTTCAACAATCTTAGAAAATCTATTGAATTAGAGCCAATGGGGTATTAGAGATATGTGCATTTGATGAAACGTCCGCCCTTTAAAATTTCAGAGTTTCATTGCTCTGCGCGGGGAGGAATATCTTCCTCCTGGCATATACACTTCTCCTCTGTTTTGCGAGTTAAAGATATGCACTGTGTCGCTAAATTTTTTGTAATCAAATCTGATCTTTCCAAAGGAAGTATTTAATATATTTTAGATAAATTTTTCTCGGGACCCTTTTCATGGCAAAAAAATGATAAAATGCTTTAGCTTCCGAGCTTCGCGCGGGGTTATTATTATTTTAATTTCCTCCATTGTATTCCTTTTTTGTGCGTTCACAATCACTTTTGAAAACAAGGTTCAAAATCACAATATAGGCAACTTAATTGGAGCTAATATAGGTACTAGAGACAAGGGAGACGGCTCCTTTTCATTTTAATTTATGAAACACCAAAAGCTTCGCGCAGGAGGGGGAAACTCCCCCTCCCTGCACTCACCCCCTAGGGAGCGCGCTTCGCATGCTCTGTAAGTGTTGGCACGCTTTGCGTGCATTTACCGCCCCCTCCAACATGAAATCCTGGCTACGCAGTTTGATATTAACTCTTTATCCATGACTTATTCTTTAAAAATCTGTATTACATGTCCTCCTATAGAAAGAACACATGGTCTACTGATAGATGTGATAAAAGAGGCAATTTAACTAAAGTGAAATATGTACTAAAGTAATGGGGAGAGTTGTTCACAAGTGACATCACACATCTTTGTCGCATTACCAAATTGAGGATTTCCATAGCATTAGACAGTGATCACAATATTCAAATGCTTGTAACCATGGTAACTTTCTCATTATTTGTCTGATTTTTATCAAACTTTCATTGATCTGTTTCTTTGATTTTCCTGTTTTCACACAAGCTATCTTGTTTCAAAGGTTTCATTCTCCTTTAATGGATCTTACTCAAAACTCAAACTTTTTTTTCTTCATTTAGTCTTCAAATTTCAATAATCTTTTCTGCTTTACACAAAGAAATTTTTCGTCAGGGTGAACTTCCCACTCCCAGCATGCAATGCATGCATATTATGGAGGAGTGGAGGACACACATTAATTTTCAACACACTGCCATGCCACAGCCTAGAAATTTTTACTGGAGCTGTTACTTGTTTGTTGTTGTCTGTCGGGGCTGAACGAGTAAAGTTAGCTCTAGATCTAATGCAAATTTACACTACACTACAGGAAGAATACCGTACACACTCCAATCTCAGTACACGGGACTGAACTAAAAAGATTTCCTACTTTTTTAAAATATAAATCTATAGTATGAAGCGACAACTGGATTGCAAGAATATATAAAAATGATAATATAGCTTACGACAAGGAGAAAATTACCTGATATTCAAGAATGATTTTCACATCTTTTTCCACATCCTCATGAAAGCACTGGTTGGCGTTATCTGGCAACTCAAAAGTCAATTCAACAGCTTGCGAAACGGCAAGCAAACAAAACGTCACCAAAATACTAAGAAATAGTGTGATTTCACACATTTTCAAGCTATGATGTTATGTTGACGATAAAAGTTCAATACAAGAGTGGTTGAAATGAGAAAAATTTATTTCAAGTCCTGCTAAAATCATCTAATTCTCTCCCGAAGTAGCCTCATTTCTCTGCAAAAGCTCAACCTCTGTTCAGCGAAAACCACGTAGGCCTACGGTAAGTACCGGTACACCGTATGCATTTGGGCAACGTGGCACACGTACTACATTTGCACATATCACATGCACGGAAAGTAGCTTAGAGCTTCAGGTCAGAGTCAGAGACTCTTGTTATTACGCGATACTTTACTCTCATCTGCTTTAGTAGTAGTAAACGTGTCTTCTATCTCATATTGTAGCTGTTCTGTATGCATACCAACCCGGATATTTGTTCAGCCACATTTTCCCGTTCGACCGCTCGATTTTTTTTTTTTAATTATGTGTTTTATTGGTATTCAAAATCACATATAATCACAATATTTACAGGTAATGGGAAATGATTTGAAACAGTTCAAAAGCAGTAAAATCACAAAACAGAGATAAAATAAAAAATAAATGAAAAGAAAAAAAATTTAAAAAGGGTGACATAAATCAAAATAAAACATTGGACGATACAGGTTACTCTATACGGAATACACATCGCGTGTATTTTAGTTTTGTCAGACGTGTATCAGTCAGATATGATTATTTACGTCTGGGACCGACCTTTAACGTCACCATCCGAAAGACGTGACCAGGGGGGTGTTTCATCAATATTTTCGTCCGACAAGTTGTCAGATCTGACAACTTTCCTGGATTCTGATTGGTTGAGAAGCACTGTTACTACAGTAACTGTCGGATAAAACACTAGTTGTCGGATAAAACGTCTGACAAGTCCTTTCATGAAACGCTCCCCAGGGCTCGAACCTCTGCATCTTGTAACTTCCCCACAGCTTGGATTACAGGCGCACGCCACAACGCCCATCGAGATGAATTTACATGTATAATCATTTGTAGCATATTACTCTGTGCATCGACCGCTCGAAGATGATTTTTGTTTGTTTCTTTGAAGGCCGTAATCCTAGTCACTAAGCTTATATTATTATATAATAATCTCACAAGCCTTACCGTATTTAAATAGTGCGAGCGCGAAGGGCGAGCTTTATTTCAAGTATTTTGTCTAAAAATTTAAACATTCTGAGAAATGTTTGTGATCGATCCTAAACCAGATGAAATAATTCGTTTAAACTGATTTGAAAACAGACATCAAAGATAAAAGAGTTCTCTGGAACTACATCAAAATGAAGATAAGAAATTGTACACAGGTCTTTTCAAAGAACTTAGCTGTAGAAAGAAGAAAGAAAAGAGAAATTCTTGAAAAAAGAAGTCGAGGTTTTAGAACTTAGTCTTTTCGAATTAAGCAATGAAGAAAAATTGAAAAGAATGAAAAAGAAAAAAGAAGATCTAGCAGCTACTTTTAATTAATAAAGGAATAAAAATACGCCGATCCAGGGCAACTTGGTATGAAAGTGGAAAAGGGATACTAGATATTTTAGTCAACTGTTACATGCAAATAAGAAAAAAGTGTATTATAATGAAGACTTTGGTAAATTCGGATGGGAATATAATAGATAAAGAAACAGAAATTCTAAAGATGATTAAATCATTTTATTCAAAATTGTATTCCAAGGAGGTTTTAGAAGATAGTGTATCTGATATGGATTTAAAAAAAAAACTTACCGTCATTGTCAAATAACAAAACAAATTGTGAAGGAAAGGTTTAGGAAGGATGTTTTGCAGTCCTTAAAGGAATGAAACAAAATACATCACCAGGGAATGACGGACTGACCGTAGAGTTTTTTTTTTACTACATTCTGGACAGAAATAAAAGGGGCCTTTAACGAGGCTTTTGAAACAGGAGAACTAACTGCATCACAAAAACAAGCTGTGGTCATTCTGATTGCCAACGGATGGATAGGATCCCCATTTACGTAAGAATTACAGGCCAATATCTTTATTAAATATTGATTATAAAATATCTAAAGTCTTGGCAACAAGATTAAAAGATGTTTTAGAAGTCATTATTTCAGTAGATCAATAATTTTCATGAACGGGAAAACTATTGGAGAAGCAATCCGACTAATAGACGACGTAATATTCCATGCGACACTAATTGATTTACCAGGGTATATGATAGTTATTGACTTTCAAAAGGCTTTTTGATTCGGTGTCCCACGATTTTCTTAATAAAATATTATATATTTATAACTTCGGTCCACAGTTTTGCAGATGGGTGGAAATTTTGTACAAAAACTCATTAAGTTGTATTTTTAATGGAGGAATGTCAACGGGATATTGTGATGTACGTAGAGGTGTAAGGCAGGGGGTCCCCTCTCCCCATACCTGTTTATTATATGTTTAGAAATACTGACACATAATATAAGATACAATAGGGAGGTTAAAGGTATTTGGTTTGGAAAGGAGGAAATAACACAAATCATGTATACAGATGATATGACCCTTTTTGGTCAAGATGAAGATTCAATTAGAAAAGTCAAAGGTTTATTAGAGAATTTTGGAAATATTTCAGGATTTGGTGACAATAAGGATAAAACAAGTTCTCTTGATTGGGTCTTTACAAGGAAAATCTTATGAAATATACCCTTCGGACAGAGAGTGGATTTTGTTAAGATATTAGGGATGTTTTTTTTCTTCGAACAATGAAGCAAAAAAATTGAATTATAAAGAAATATTAAGTAAAAAAAAAAAACTTTTAGGTTGGTGGAAACAGAGGGATTTGACGTTAATGGTTGAAATACAGTTACTGAAGTTATTTATATATTAAAAATTCATATACACAGCATCCCTCATGCCAGTTCCAAAACGGGTTTATGAGGATTTTTGAGTTCCTGTGGGGTGGAAGAAATAAAATTATTAAAAATACCATGTATCTGGATTACCATTTGGGAGGTCTGAAATGATGAATTTTGTACTGTTAATAAAAGCACAGGGAGTTATGTGGGTAAAAAAACTTATGGCAAATAACGAAATGAAATGGAAATTTTATTTTAATCACGCTACATTGTAGGCGGAAGTTTCATTTTTTCTTGTGACTATTTACTCTGCCAAAATTCTATACAGATCTTTTGGAAGTGTGGTTAGAAACGAGGAATTTCCAGCAGAAATATGAACCTTACAAAGGAAATGAAATAATGTTTAATAATATATTCATACGAGTTAACGGAAAGTGTATATTTGACAGAAAGCTTTTTGACAAAAAAATATATAGATTGAACCATGTAGTGATAGTGATGGAAATTTAAGATCCCATGGATACTTTCAACGACGAGGATTAGAATCCAATGACGTCGAATTGATTGGCAAGATCCATGATACACTTCCGGTCAGCTGGAAGAGATAGATAGAAACACAATTCCTGATGATCCTGACATAACAATTTTTTATTAGGTAAAAATGTTGTAGCAATAAATAATATTTCATCAAAAAACTTTATACAACATTTCTTTACCAGAAAACAATTACACCTGGAGTATTCACAAGACTAAAGTGTAACTACCGTCTTTCAGATGAAGACATAGAAAATATTTTTAAAAGACCAAGGCAATGTACATTAAACAGCCGACTTAGAGAGTTCCAATTTAAATTTATACACGGAATCATTTATACAAATCATCATTTGCATTTATTTGGGAAAGTTGATTCTAATCTGTGTAGCTACTGTAAAAAGGAAGAAGAGACTTATCGTCATTTATTTTTTTCAATGCAAAAAAGCAAAATTAATATGGAGAGACTGCGAGAATATTTTTGACTTTGTTTCTTTCACCAATCTTACTTGGGAAGACATATTTTTGGGGATAGAATTAGCAAAAATCTTTCTTAATGCCTTCAGTTCGACTAGGTTGTATTAATGATTGGTTTTATGTATTTGGAAAATCTGTTATGTTATAAATATTTTGACATTAGAAAAGAATTGAGTACGTTGAGTGTTATTTGGTTATATTGTAACATTAAAGAAAAAAGAGAATATGTAAAGTGTTAACTATATGAGTTTACAATGTATTCATGTCTTAATTTGCAAAGATATATGGTATTTGATGTCTGTATTTTATTTGTATATGACATGTATGAATTGAAGTTGTTGACAATTAAAACTTCTTAATACAAAAAAATGTGTATCCAGCTTAATAATTACTGCGAGCGCACAGTGCAAGCAGACATTTTTGATATACGCTTTGATCTGATGAAAAAGGGATCTGTTAACGGCTGCTTGCAGTTATCTATGAATAACTTTTCAACAATCAAATAATGCGAGCGCGAAGCGTGAGCTGAAAATTTTGACATTTCTACCTGTAGGGTTGAAATTCTGAGCACTTTTTTGTAATCGTGATAAGGCTAAGGGCTAAGTATATAACTAAAGAATAATATGCGAGCGCGGAAGCACGAGCGTAAAAATTCGAGAAGTAATTTACACCTAAAAATGGGACACTATTCATGTTTTGTAAATCATGAACATGATTAGTAATTCTTCATTAATAATGCGAGCGCAAAGAGCGAGCAGAATTTTTTTTGATATGTTATGGATATTGATATAATAGAGAACAAGCTGCGTATCTGAATAACCATGCGCTATCTAGAATCTTGGCATTCTAAATACCTTTTATATCATGAAAATCAATAAAGCGAGCGCGAAGCACGAGCTTAAAATATTTGAAATTTCGATCTAAAAAGGGGTAAATTTATATTCTGTATTTCAAGCACTTTGTAGGAAAATTTTGAGGTGGATATGAATCACAGTTAAAAAGGGCTGATATGTTTCAATATCACTACTTCCAGTTTTGAAATAGGACCGGGGGGGTATTCTGAAAAGTCTCGTAAGTTTCCACTTAAATATCCTTTTAAGTTACCCATTTAATTGAGCGCTAATGTACCTCCAAATTCGTATTCTGAAAACTCTATTACCGCTCAATTAAGTCCCTTTAGGCCACTCCCTTACTGAGCCGAATTAGCCAATCAAATGCGCTCTTACAACATAAATTTTTCTCCTAGCGCGCAGTGTCTCTTCACTTTGGTGCCTTGCAGCGCAGCGCCCGGCTGCTGAGGTGCACTGCACCATAGACTGCACCACGATCTTTATACAAAGAATTTTTGCTGAAAAATAATGCTTAGCATATCTGCATCGGAGATTAGAGGTTCGTTATGTTGTTGAAATTAACTGTTGTCTTTTCCCTTTCTCTGTCATTTATTGTACCTTTGTGCTTTTCTCTTTTTTTCGAACGCGTTCTGATTTTCACAACCCCCTATCCATTGAATCCATTTCTTTTTTCTTTTTTTTACAATATTTTATTTGCCTCCGTATCGGGGCTATGATAGAGGGGGGGGGGGTCTTCTTTAGCTTAATTCCTACTTATTTTAAAAACTACATACATTTCATTTATATAAGAAATCTTCTCCAACAAAATTTGAATAAATATATTTTAAAAATCAAGCATAATTTAAAAAAAAAAAGCCGAAATTTTATTAAAATTTGATGTACAAACGTTATGACATAGGTTTTTATAGGTGGGGAAAACGATGGCATCACTCACTATTTTTTTCTTTTGTATTTTATTCTGTATTCGTTTAAATACTAAAGGGGTCTATGCTTATTTTTTCATTGTCAGAAACAATTAGGTTTAATTCACCCCTGCGCATTGCTGCATCTACCGTGATTTGGCAATTTCATTATTGTCAAAAAAAGTGTGCAAAAACAAAATAGTTTATGATGCTAATAATAAAAGAAAATATAGAAAGATAATAGTCATGTTTTCCCTACAAGTACACAAATATTTCTGTCTCCCTTTTCCCCCTTTTCTAATTTATTTATTACCAAATATAGTCCCTAGGCCCTATTCCTTATTTTACTTGTTTCTATACACCACCTTTTCTCCCTTTATTTTATTCCCTTTTTAGCTCTCTCCTTTATTCTCTACCTTCCTCCTACTAGTAAACCGATTTGATGATATTTATACGAAATGAAAGCCACATTTAGCAAGATATGATGAGACTTAATGGACCTCTTATCACCATTATCTTTCTCCACTGGAAAGTCCGCTAATTGAGCGCTATGAGACTTTTCAGAATACCAAAAGTCTCGTAACTACTCAATTAAGTCTTCGCGCGGACATAACGCGTACTATTGCAAGTGCGCGCAACGCAACCCTGCCAAATAAGGAAAGGGTCACTTATACCGTGTTTACACATGACTCGGCTCGAGTGTTGAATCCTCAAGCAGGGTCGAACGCTGCGAAGAGGGCATGCTGTGATCGCGTTTATACGTACATATAAAAAGGCGAGTTCAACACGGCTCGCGGATCTCGAACGGAAGAAGAATTATGACGTCGCAAATTAAAGGCGGGAAATTCACCGCCGGAATCGAATCTTGTCCGTGCGAACAACAACAATGCCAAAAGTGAAAGCGCGCGCAGTGACCTAGGTCAAGAGGGTTCGACACGGCTTTCTGTTTACACACGAAAAAATTGCCGAGTCTGACTCGGCTCGCGGGTTGAAACCTACGATTTTGGCGGATCAAAAAAGCCGTGTTCGACACGGCTCGCGGATCACAGTGATCGCGTTTACACAGCATAAAATTGCCGTGTTCGACACGGCTCGCGTGTCGAACCCCCGAGCCGTGTCCCTGTGTAAACACGGTATTAAGTGACTTTTCAGAATACCAAAATGCTAATTGAGCGCTAATTGACCGCTAATTGAGCTTTCATTATAAGAACATTATGTCATCATAATGAAAATGATGACTATCTTCCTATTTCTGTTCCTAAGGGCGAGATGGAACTTGTCGATAATCCATTCTGAAAAAAGGACAGTATAATTATTAAAGTAATATCTTTCCTATTAATCTAAGAAGCCTAATGAGAAATCTGTTATTATTATTGCTTGAAAACGACATTTAAAGCACTTTTGTAATTAATTGTGAATAAGATGCATTAATACATTTTAACAAATCAATGCGAGCGCAAATCGCAAGCCGTACTTAAAACTGTCATGAAATGGGGATTTTAAGAAGTTTGTTTTAGAATTAATATTGAGATTTAAAACCCCTCAAAAAAAGTTTGGAAATCTGTGTTTGGCCATTAATTTCTCCCAACTCCCAATTTTACACAATGCATATTTGATATCATTCAAAATACAATTTAATTCCCTTTAAGATGATACCATGCTTGTTATGATCATGCGATCACGAAAAGAGCAGGATTGAAAGTGTTGGATGAGGTCTGAATTGAAAAGCTGCAAAACGAGCGCTATAGTCAGGAAGGCTCAATACAAAACATGATTCTTTGCCTGTGTCAATAGATGGTATTAGAGATGAAAATCCATTCAAGTCAAGCCCTTACTTCTGTAGTGATGGTTCTGTGAGGTCCCGGGTGTGAGATAGCATGGTTTGAGTCGTAGTTTGAAATACCCATGCATGTTTTTTTATGTGTTTGCTTGTGCAGAGGTATGTTTGATTCCATATTAATGTTGTTGTTAATGTACAAACAATTAAAACAAAAGAATCTGCTAAGAAACTCACTCATCACCACGGAAAAAAGGGAACAGTGCCAATATTGTGTAATTTTGCAACATTTGGAATTTGACATTGCCCCACATTTAAAGGCACTGCACCTCCATGTGATCCATAATCATATCATGTAGGGTATCATTTTAGAGAAAATTAAATGATATATTCTTTGGTATTAATTACACATTGATATTTACTAAAGCCAATGAGGAATTATCGATCAAAATCAATAGAAACTGCACAGAAACTCATCACCACGGAAAAAAGAACAGTGACTTTCAATATTGTGTCGTTTTGCAACTTTTGATTTTTGACCTTGCCCCACATTTCAAGGTATATACTGCACCTCCATGTGAACCAAATTATATCATGCAGGGTATCATTTTAGAGAAAATTAAATGTTCTATTCATTGATCTTAATTACACATTGAAATTTAATAAAAATGAGGAGGGATTATCGATCAAAGTCAGATTTCCAAACTTTTTGAGGAGTTTATATACATAACTCGCCAATCAAAATGCGAGCGTGCAGCGCCAGCCGATACGTTTTGAAATCATGACACTCAGACCTGAATAGGGATATTTTGAGAACTTTATCGAATACAGGAAAATAATAGGTACCTAACAAATCAAATTTTGCGAGCGCTCAGCGCAAGCAGAATATTTTAATATTCAGACCATTAAACAGACAATTTTACAGAGCACTTAAAAAAAAATAATTTGTAAATCAAACAAAATAATTAAGGTTTGATTTCCGAGCTGTTATACGTTTGTATATTGACTTCAAAATTTGATTTTAAGTTTCATATTGAGCAAAATATATGTAAATCACCTAAAAGGCAATGCGAGTGCGAAGCGCGAGCGAAAATCAGATTTTCGACACGATACCAATTATAATTTCCTTTGTCGGGTGAAGGTGGGTTTTAAACAATGACAAGCCGCCAAGCCTCAGCTGGATCAAAGGTATTGACGAGCCTACAAAAAGGGAAAAAGGGAGAAAGAAGAAATGAAAAGAGGAAAAGAAGGAGAAAGACAAGAAAAAAAAGAAGAGGAAAATAAGAGGAGGAAGACGACTGAATAAAATAATGTGAGGGGAAGACTTGCAAAAAAAAACTTTCATGTTACTATATAAAATTTTTGCTTGCGCTTCGCGCCAGAATTGCCTGTTCGATGAGATTCATATCTTGCTCAATCGGCTAATCATGGAGCAAGTTTTGAAGTCAATATACAAAACATATTTTAGCTCGGACATCGAACTTTCATTATTTTTCCCCCATTTACAAATTAAGTGCCTGTAAAAAGTCCGTTTTATGGTCTACATATCCGTTGCTCACGCTGCGTGGTCACATTATTTGATTTGCCAAGTTCCTATTGTCTTCGTGTATTCCATAAAGTTCTATTAAACAAATGTATTCAAAATGCTCAGATTATAGGTTATACATTCTTTAATAAAAATGTACTTAAATCATCCAGTTTCACATCAGAATATCAATAATTGTCTGCTCACGCTTCACGATCGCATTATTAATGATACCCAATTAACTGACTATATCCTATTTGTGATTTACAAAATATGAATAGAGTGTCCCGCTTTTAGGTCTAAAATCTAAATATTCTTCCTCTGGCGCTTCGCACTCGCATCAATAATATTGTTTAGTTACATACCTATCCCATTTATTAATACAAAAAGTGCTTAGAATGACCTCTTTTTAGGTCGGAATGTCAAAAAAATTTGCTCGCGCTTCGCGCTCCCATTATTGAAATATATACCGTCTTCGTGAGTAACTGTAAGCAGTCCTTAACAGGTCCCTTTTCGATAATGCTAGAGCAGTTAATAAAAATTTCTGCTCGCCCTTGGCGTTCGAAGTAATCATCTAGTTACATACGAATCTTATTCAGGATCACACATAACATTGCCCAGAATATTAAATTTTCAGGACAAAATACATGAGAGTAAAAAAAAAAATGCTCGCGCTCCGCGCTCGCACTTTTTATAAGGCTTATGAGTCTATTTCGTGTTTATATTGTTTTATAAGAATAAAAATAAGAAGTGACTGATTGGGAAAATATAGGTGAAGATAATTTCGGGCCCCGTCCCCTATTGGCGAAAGTCGGATCTGCCCTTGTGACACATACACACACCGGAAAAAAATTGTGCCCCCAAGAAAGAGCAAAGACCCCCAGTGCCCCCCATGGAAAAAATCCTAGCTACGCCACTGTTCTCGGGGTAAGCAGAATGTTTTTTTTTTTTTTATAAAACTGGAAAATTAAAATAATAGGCTGGGAGATAGTTGAGGAACTTCAGATATTTAGAACTTCAGGGCCCAGAATTGACCTCCTGGCAGATCGAGTGTACCCTTTATTTATCATTAACTTCTGTGGAACTATTCTCATTCCATTAACGAACGATTTGCAACTATTTTAAAGATAAATTCACAGCATTGTCATGATTGTGAACTTTCATTTAAGTACTCTGCACCAACCCATTTGGAATAATACGAATATATATTTAAGCATATTTTTGTTTACCTTTGTTTTATTAGTAGGAATAAAAAAAAAGAGAAAATAGTAATTTATTTAATTGTTATTTGTTACGCAGATTTCATATTGTAACATCTTATATTTTTTTTATTAATATTGTTATTTTCCAAGTTTGCAAAATTTCTCCGAGATCATCCGCGGAGCTCATGTGCAGACCACCACTCCATGTACATCAGAGAGGTGATGTATGATTTTACGACAAATTCCAGAAAGATTCAAAAGATACGTTATGTATAAAATCGTTTCGCCTCCAGGTGGCGTGCTAGTCAAATATTGAAATGACCTCGTAATTTAAGCCTTTGACGTTTACTGAGCAGTTTTCAAAACCACTTGAGCAAACACTAGGTCAGTACTGAGAGGTTTACTCCTTGGACGTGTTTTACTCCCAACATTATGCCTGGCATTTCATCCACCTCTACCCTTTGCCTAAACCTTGTTTCACTGTATCACCTTTTAGGTCGGATTTGGCATTCTATCACAAAGAGGGGTTAAGAGAAATAATAGATTAGGACGGCGCTTGAGCAATGCCCCCCCCCAAAAAAAACAGATTTCACGGCAAAGAAAATAAACTTGAGAGAAAAGCAAAAGGGTGAAATAATATGGCACAAATTTCTTAATAGTATCATTGACCTATTACATCTATCACAAAACGGGTTTTGTGTATTACAAGGTCAAAGAAATTTTGATCGCTCTTTTCGATCACTCGCAGCTTTATCAAAAAATATAAATTTTGCCCCTACGCCTTTTCTTTCTTTCTTTTTTTTTTGGGGGGGCTCACTGAGCCTCTTTATTATCTTATCCAAATCCTCAAGACAGGCTAACTTGGGATGGCAGAACAACTTGAAACAGAAATGCCATATGCCTATTTTTAGTTTTGATATTTATTGGATGTTTCATCACAAACTACGCAGCTGCATGTGGAATATTCTTCATTTGCGATTATTGCTTACCAAAAATACACTTAATAGATCCGGTGTAACCATTACGGCAACCATTCTAAAAGAAAATCATAACGAGGAACCCAAGATGTTTATACGATTATAATTGTGTCTGAATGCTAAAATAGACTGCTGGAGTCTTTTTTAAGGCAGTTTGTAAATCACGTGCAAAAATGAAACCTCTTCAAGGATTTGTCCCTCATTATCTGCAGCAATTAGCAAAGACTGAACAAAGATCTCCCAAATGATTCACACTTAATCTGGAGAGAAGACGGAATATACACAAAACTTCAAAAATGTGAAATTTTTCTTAAAAATGTGCAGAAAAATAGATTTTAAAATTCTCACATCACATGTCTTTTTGTTACCAGCAAAAGATAATACTCGATTCAACGCTTTTAGTTTTTGTCAGTAAAAGAGTATGTGCCACAAGTGAAACATTATTATTTCGATAATTGAATGATAATTTGCGCCATTATGAACGAGATAAAGTCATGTCAAAAATGAAATTCGATTTATTTGTATTACCCGGAGAACTGTCACCTTGGACATTATTTTTTTTAGGACTAGTGGAGACATTTATCCAGCTGCATACATTCCTCAGGCCAGGTGCTGTAGAGCTTAAAGCTTGCACATTATTCTTTTTTCTTTCTTTTGCTTAACCCTTCTCTTTTCTGCTACACCGCACAGAGCTGACACAAATGAGATCCCTGCATTTTTAGGAAATTGTTCATAGTAATTTCATGCCCCCCCCCAAAAAAAAAGAAGAGAACGCAATTAAATTTATTACTGTTGCTTGGCGATAGGGACGGGCAGTGAAATTATTGGTAGAAATTGAGGTGTGAGTTGGAATGTGTGCAAGATTCCCTGGAAGATCATATTTCAACATTGGTTGGGTTATGTTCACCTGAGAGATGTTGCTAGTGTGTCTTGAATGTTGAGACCGGTGTGAAGAGGGGCTTTAAGAGATTCAGCACTATTAATTCCACACTGGCATATCCTTAACTCCCTCATGACTGACACACACGCCATGATTTAGCAACAGGGACCGGAATCACCAAGATATCACAGTTTTTGTCCCCCGCTGACAGGGGCGGATCCAGCTTCCGCCAATAGGGGGGTGGGGGGGGGGGGTTCTCCCATATTTCAGTCCCCAATCGGCCGCTCGAAGTTGATTTTTGTTTGTTTCTTTGAAGGGGTTGTTCCAGTGGCGTAATGAGCCAAAAATTTTGAGGGGCTCGATACGGCGTATCGAGTACATAATAACAAGTTACGAGCAAGCAAAAGTTTTAACATTTTTGTTACAAAAATCAAAGTTTGAGATAGATTTTGACATAACATTTGGAAGTTACTAGGCCTATACTTCACCCTTATCCCTTTCCGTTTCTCTTTTTTTTCTCGGTAATGAAAAAATGGGGGGGGGGGGCAAAACACCGATGTCCAAACAGTAATTTATTCTTATAAAACAATATGAAAGTGTAATAATCTCATAAGCTCTATTTAAACAGTGCGAGCGCGAAGCGCGAGCTAAAGATTTTGGGGATTTCATATATTTTGTCCTGAAAATTGAACATCCTGGGCAATGTTGATTTAAATCACTTCAATTGAAAAATGTTCAATGTACAACTCCAGGTTTGTTGTACTAGAAAAATAATTAAAATAAACTTGCAACTTTTTCCATTAACCCAAAGCTTTGCAAATCAATGCTTTAAACAATAAAAAAGCTCCAACTATGGCTCAAATGTATTTTTCTTTATGAAACACATGATTTTCAGTCCTTGGCTTGAAAATCAAGATTGTTTCTCTTTGGAGAATGTGAGTCTCTGAGTTGTAGAATTCTTCCAAAGAAACTGATCCTCAGTTTATATTAAAATAAGAACACTAACTTTGCAGTATTAGCTGTACCAAGGCAGTTCCTCAACTTGGACCAAACCAGTAAGTAGGAGGTAAATACCATACACGAGAGGATGTAGAAACAGCATCTTCGTCATGACTTACTTCTATTTTGACTGGATTTTGATTATGAAATAGAATAGAAGTTAATAATAATTTTAGTTGTGAAATGTATGATTTAAAAAAATGATTTCAATGTAAGGGCTATATTTTTGGTGTTTCCACTTTGTTTTAGAATGTATTGTTTAAAATCGCCAAATGTTTTGTTTAATCCGATTTAAATTTAAAAAAAGGTCTGATTTAAATCAAATAAGTCCGATTATTTTTTTAAATAAAAAATATCGTCAACCCAACTTGACTGAATCATATAGTATCAAACAATGCTTATGCATTCCACATGTTCCGGGAGGAATTAATTGTTGTTTCACTTGACAATGAGGAGAAAAATAGAATATTTCCTATTTCACATGATAAAAATTCTATATGTATCCATATTGAATAAACATTAAAAAGTTTAGAACCCAGTGAGCTATACCAATCACTAGGTTAGGCTTTGCATGATGGCATCGATGATGCGTGGCCTTCAGTCCATATACAAATTATATACGCGACGAAATTCATTGTGCTCGACAATGGTTTTTAAAAAGCTCTCTACATATTACAAGAATACTTGCCATCACTCGCGGATCCGGGGGGGGGGGGCAAAGCCGGCCCGTGCCACCCCCCCCCTTTGAGAGGCACAATTAAAATTTGTAATGTAAAAATGCCGTTAAAACAAAAGAGTGTTCCCCCTTTTGAAAGTGAAGAAACAACTGGAATTTGTTTAAGCAGTCACTATACAAGGGAGAGGGTTTGATATCATTTTTTTTATTATTAAGAATGAACCGTATATCAAAAACAATCATGACAGTGTTGGCGTTTTCGCGCCATTGAACACATAAGAGTCTTGAGTGGAAGGCGCTCTCGGTCTCGGAGGAGATAACGAATAAGTTGGGCTCAGGCACTCAGCTATTTCCAGTAACTCCCAATAGGATTCGTAATAAAAGCTTTTTAGCCAAAGCTAATGTATACTGTGGCGTGACACTAAGTGGGGAAAGTCAAGTCGTAGATAAACATACAAATGAAGTAGAATTAAGTAAGCAATTCCCTTTTTAGGTAAAAATTGTATTAGTGCAGTAATCCATTCAATCACATTCCGGAATAACAATGATGTGACGCTGTTTTGTACCATACTCTTCTGGTGAGAGAGAGAGTGGAAGAGAAAGAACGAATGAAAGAAAATGAGAGAGAGAGGGAGTGCATGTAGAGGGGGGGGGGGGGGAGAGAGGTGGGCAAGGGCGCCGGAAGCGCGGGGGGGGGGGCAGGGGGGCACTTGCCCCCCCAAAGAAAATTTTTGGGGGGCAAAACGAGATTTTGCCCCCCCAAATGTGCCCCCCTAAAAGTAGAAAAATGATATTATTTAAGGACAAAAGTAAACGATGAAGGCACTTTTCTACCTAAGAATTGTCATTTATTTTGTCAAAAATGAAAAAATTTCGCCCCTGACGGGGCAATTACACATCTTAGTAAGCCTTGCGTCTTTTGACGAACATGTCCCTCTGTGAAACATACCTTTGATAAGCCCCTTTTTCATCTTATTACAGTGTGATAACGTTTAACCTTTTAAGCACCCCATTCCACAGAGAACAAGACCGCTGAAAGACCTTTGAAAGACCATGAATTTTAGTTGATCTTTCAGAGGTCTCTCAATGAACCTACAATGGTCTTTGAGGTCTTACACGAGTCCTGACCAATCTTTCATTGGTCTTCTTGGTCTTCATGGGCTCCAAGACTTTTTGAAACGGTTGAAAACAGTCTTACAACGGTCTTACAGGAATATTGTCTTTCAGTGGTCTTTCAGCAGTCTTTCAGCGGTCTTTCGATGAACTTTTAAAGGTCTTCATAGTCTTTCATTGATCTTTCGGCAGTCTCTCAAGATTTTTGCGGAGATCATTGTAAGGCTCATGAGAGATTATTGAAAGATCATTGAAAGACCATTGAAAGTCCATGGAAAGAATTAAGAAAGATCGCTTATTGCATAAAATATCTCTGAAAGACCATTGAAAGATCTCGAGAGGACTAGTCTAAGTACGACAAGAAATATCCATCAGTCTTTCAGAGTTCTTTGAGGGGTCTTTCTGAGCCATTCCACAGAGATGACAAATTTCATTGATCTTGAAAACCGCTGTAAGACCTCACCAATTTTAAGTCTTTCAGTGGTTTTTCAATGGTCTCCGTTCTGTGGAATGGGGGCCTATTAATGAATACATTTCAGAGACCAATTTGCATACTGGCTGTGTCGGCTAACAAACGCGCGGTCGCCCAGAAACGCTCAGACCGGGGGACCGTTTCATCAACATTTTTGTCTGACAAGTTGTCAGATCTGACATCTTTTCGTGATTCTGATTGCCTGAGAGGCACTGTTACTATAGTAACTGTCGGATAAAACGGGACTTGTCAGATAAAACGTAAGACAAGTCCTTTCATGAAACGCTCCCCAGACCCGATATCACCAACGCGCGTGAACGCTAGTTACTCGAGCAACATATGGAATCTGGAAATAGCTGTAAAACCGAAAAGTTTAAAGAGTTATAGAGGATTGAGTAGTTACTTATTGGATAAATGAGAAGATGCTAGCTTGAGTCGGCGAATGGATTGCAGAGCAGGAGTACTCATCTATCAACTAATCAAGCCTCTTCTTCAACCTTTTCTGGTTTACTGTCTTTATCAGGACTACGCTCGTTTGAACAAAAAATTATACTCGACTATCAACAGTCTACTTCCTCCTATCAATTTCACTTCTTCCTTTATCCACTTTTTTCTAAAACTCCACATGGTGTACCGTCAACCACATCCGCTGTTGGAATGTAATTGTTTTCTTCTAAATAATGTTACATAATGTACATTATGAACTGCCGTAGTTTGTTAGTTCATGATTATTTACATATGAATATTTCCTGGAATTTGATATTCATCATTTCCTAGTTATGGTCACATTTCCCCCAGAAAATATGTAAAGCTGAGGTCAGAAATGATTTAAATAGAATGGGGATTTAAGCGCTTATCGACGTCTGCCACGTCAAAACAGTATGACATTTTGAATTTAAAAAGACATTCATTAGAATGTATTTTGTTTCTGTTGTTACGCTTCTTCTGCTTAATACACTCCTTGAAACTTATGATAATGGTGCTCTCTCGTGTCGTCCGTGTATGTAAATGTACATAAATAAATATTTCTGAAAGGATATTGCATGAAAAATGTAATTTCTGGTATTTTGAGTCAATATAAGCGTATTACGTAATTTAATTGATCAGACACGAAAACCACATTCCGAATTAAGCGATCGCTTTGCGCGTAGATTTCATAGGTTCTCATAAACTCTGAGTATAGTCTTTCGTAGTGAATTCTATGTTTAATTCTCAAGAAATTTATTTTTGAATTCTCTTAAGCCCCTTTTACACCTTCACGGAAGCGACACGGATCATCCCGGATTGTCAATCCGGGGTCATCCGTGTACAGTCCGGGACTACCGTGCACACTCCGGCTACTCATCCGGCGCCATCCTTGATGTACCGGCATGTCCGGGAGAAAAATTGAACATGTTCAATTTTTCATCCCGGAGTACACGGACTGATAATCATCCGTGTTCATCCTTGTAGCCTCCTTGTACATCCGTGTAGCTACCGAATGCATCCGGGAGGCTCCTTGTGAGAACCGGGTGATCCTTGTTGATACCGGCTTTATCCGGGGTCAAATGTTTGTATTGTTTGCGTACATGAACAATAGTCCGTATTCATAACCAAGCACGAGCATGCTCCAGATGCTGCAAAAAGGGACGAAACTTCATTCTAGCAAGATATATCCCAGTACAGAATGTGAGCAACCGTGAAGGTCCGTGTAAAGACCCAGTAACATCCGTGATCATCCGGGTATTCCGTGTTGGCTCCGGGAGCATATCAAACAGGATCCCTATTGCTACCTTGCCTATTCTTGTAGACTCCGTACTTTTCCGTACATATCCGTGTTAATAACCAGTTAACTCCGTACTTACTCCGGGAATGCTAGGAAAATACAAATTTGGCACCCCGGATCATCACGGACTGAGATCCGTGATGATCCGTGTTGCATCCGTGAAGGTGTAAAAGGGGCTTTAGAAACGTAACTTTTAAACTCCATTTTTACACAAAATCCTTACCGGGGGGGTCCCACGCCCTCTCCCCCTCGATCGCTTCGGTATCTCACGCTGTCAAAAATATTGTGCCCCCTTCGGGATTTTGCCCCCCCCCCCAAAACTGAAAGTGTTCCGGCGCGCCTGGAGGTGGGGGAGAGACTAACAGACAATTAGGGGGAGGGAGAAACGAATGAAGAAACAGCGTTTATGGATGCGTGTTTGTATGCGGTATGCGGGTGGGTGTGCGCATGGGTGTCTGTGTGTATATTTATAACAACTCACAATAATATCTGTTATCTGATTGGTCCAACGCGGATCCCAGGATATTCAGCGAATTGCAATATGGCATCCAAAACGCACTACCCTCTACTCTGACGTCATACCAAATGTACTATCCTGCACTCTGACGTCATACTAAATGCACTATGCAGGATATTGAGAGGTCTGGAATTATCTAGAATTTAAGTCAAATATAGATTTCGGGGCAGCTCAGTAACATGGGGGAGAGAGGGGTTGTATAAAACAAACGCATTCTTGTGCATTATTTGTTTTATACATTGTTGCAATGTTTGTTTTATTGTTTGTGCTCGACTCGACAAATGGATATACCGCACTTGGTCCTGCGATCCATTGGTTCTTCTCGCACATCGTTCATTATTTGGACCTGCAAGCACATACGTGCACTTATGTATACTATCCCGTGTGTGGAAAACGAGGTTGCACGCAAACTTTACATCCATTGCGAACGATCTCAAATAGCTCTTGTTTGTCCTCGGTTGTAAAGTAAAAATTCATAATGACCATCAGTGTACAAATTTAAAGGAGTACTCAAAGCTAAAAACAGGGGCGGCGTATTTTTTTTGAGGGGGGGGGGGCATCCGGGGCAAAGCAAAAAAGGGCACTGATATTGTACATGCCAAAAAGGCCATTTTGATGCTAGCGGATATCTTTTCGCCGTGAGATTATCATCTGTGTGCAGAAGTTGTGTGTTTTGTAGTAATTAAGTAAAGCAAAGTTTTCTTTTTAGTGATTTCTGATTGATAAGATACATATTTTGGTTTTATTTCTCGTGAGCGAGCGGTTTGGAAAAAATCAAATAAGCAATAAAACTCGCTTTTCGGTCGATGGACCTAATAACTGTTAAAATGGCATCCTTGCTGGAATCATGAGCTCAAACTTTGAGAAATTTCATGTAATAAGACATGAAAAGTAAACATTCCGAGTTTTGCAATCATAAAAAAATATGTGAATGTAACTTAAGGTCAAGTACACCCCAGAAAATCGTTGATTTGAATCGATAGAAAAAAATCAAACAATTAAGAATAACGCTGAAAATTTCATCAAAAATTTGATGTAATATAAGAAAGTTACGCTTATTTTTCACATAACAGTTATATATGCACTACTCAATGTTATGCGAATGAGAGAGTCGATGATGTCTCTCACTCACTATTTCTTTTGATTTTAGTGTTTGAAAGATAATATTTCAATTGTTACAGATATGACAATAAGGACCATCTTGACTTAATCATAAACTTTACAAATAACGGCAATCCCACATATTCAGGGAGGAATAAGATTTTGTTTCACATGACAATGAGGAAAAAAAATGAATTTTTCATATTTCATATAATAAATACAAAACGTAGTGAGTGAATGACGTCATCAGTCTGCTCATTTGCATATGGACCAGGAAGTGCAATTGTTTTGTGAAATTGATTAAAATTTTAAACTGGTATAACTTTCTTATTTTACATCCGATTTTGATGAAATTTTCAGCTAATGCTTGTTGAATTTTTTACCTTTTATTCAAATCAACTTTGTGTAGGGGTGGACATGTCCTTTAAGAATTAATGCGAGTGCGAAGCGCGAGCTGAAATTTTTAATATACTGACCAGAAAAGGAACATTTTAAAGACTTCATTCAGTGACTAATAAATCTGATAGGGGCTACATCTCACCAAAACTGTGTGATATTCCAAACTGAAAACTAAACATTCTAAGCATTTTTGTATGAACAACTTGAGTATCTTGCTAAACAATTATTGATGCGCGAAGCGCGAGACAGAAAATTATGATTTTCTCACCTGAAAACTGGATACTCTAAGCGCTGTAACCAGGAATAGAAATAGTACCTTGATAAACAATAATTGATAAACCCGAAAAAAGAAGAAACGCAAACTGATATATAATAAAATCTTAGTGACGAAAAAGACATAACCATGAACAAAAATTAGGGGGAGGGGCGTTGCTTTTGTGATACGATGCAATCTTCATAATAAATAAACACGCTACTTTCATCTGAAATGCACTATAGAGTGATCTCTTTGTCAGTAATTATACCATCCTTCATCAATATTGACATGATTGATGTATAGCACATTGGTACCCTCAACATTTTCTTTTAAAATCATATATTATTTATTCCTCATTTTATATATATATATATATATATATATATATATATAATATGTTGAAAAATAATGAATAACACGAAATCATTAACATAACTGAATCGGAATTCATATAAAGAAATCAAATGATTATTCCAAAAGCAAACATAAAGCTTAGCGATCGATCGAGGGGATAATATTTACGATTATTTTGACCATACACAAACATCAATGCTTTCAATCGTACAAATTAGCCCATTGATCATGTGCTTAATACCATAGTTAGAGGGCACGGATCTGAACAACAGAACTTGATCATGTAAGAAATATTGTTATGGAAATATCAACAACACTCGTGAACTTACACATAAAGACCTATACGAATAGTACCAGGTCTTTCACTATTAAAAAACGTATCTCATACCCCCCCCCGGTGTTTTTAGATGAAATCAAATTAAATTGTAGTTTTCTCTGGATTTTTTTACCTGTTACCATTACCTAGTTCTATCTTCCCCTATAACCGTCATATCATGCTGTGTAGGTTCAAGACTTTGTATTCTTTTAACAACATCTTTCACTGATTTGCTATATACAACTTTTTAATATTTGAAGAAATTGTTAAGGTCCTTACGTTCTTTCGAATTCATATTGTTAATTGAAATTGTCATTGAAAATTAGAATTGTTATCCTGGATGTGCAATCAATAATTTTCAAAGTATCATTACTTGAATTCAACCTTCCAAAACTTGAATAATTACATTAAACTCTTGATTAAAATATAGATCCTCTTTACCTACTTCATGTTTATTTCCATAGACAACATCCAAGTGATACTAACAATGAAACTTTAAGGTCAAGTCCACCTCAGAAAAATGTTGATTTAAATCGATAGAGAAAAATCAGACAAGCACAATTCTGAAAATTTCATTAAAATCGGATGTAAAATAAGAAAGTTATGACAGTTCAAAGTTTCGCTTATTTTTAACAAAAAGTTATGAACGAGCCAATTACATCCAAATGAGAGAGTCGATGATGTCACTCACTCACTATTTCTTTTGTTTTTTATTGTTTGAATTATACAATATTTCAATTTTACGAATTTGACGATGAGGACATCCTTGCCTGAAGCACAAAATGTTAAAACAATGGAATTCCACGTGTTCAGGGAGGAAGGAAACTTCATTTCACATGACAATGACGAGAAAATGAAAATATTTCATATTTCATATAATAAAATACAAAAGAAATAGTGAGTGAGTGATGCCATCAGTTCCTCATTTGCATAATTATGGCAACTATTTTATTTAAATGAAGCGAAACTTTTAAATGCCATAACTTTCTTATTTTACATACGATTTTGATGAAATTTTCAGTGTTATGCTTGTTGAATTTTTCTCTTTTTATTCAAATCGAGTTTTTGTTTGGATGGACTTGTCCTTTAATATAGTTTGAACATTTTTTTTTTTTGGGGGGGGAGTGCTCTCTCTAATGACAATGTTAACTCAACATCTTGTTCATATCGATATGTAACTTATGTTATATCTAGAAAATATGTTACACAGCCTCAACCCCTTCAAGAGTAAAGGTAGAGAATATGTCCGTGTACTTGTTTTTCTTATAAGTTTCAAATCGCCGCGGACCTTCCTGTTATAAATGGAAAGATAATGAACATCGTGTATTGTACGAATAAGGCGCCATTGTCCCAGAAATGAAGCCAATTTAAGTTAGAGTATCACTAACGAAAACAAGACCCTTATCCCATAATGAGCTTTCTTCGTATATCAGGTATGTTCACATTGCTTTCTCTCAGGGAATCTAAGCATATCATACCTTAGGAAAACCATCGAATAATCAGGAGATGAGAACATGAGATGTATATCAGTTGTTGTGTTTTATTCATTTTAGAGTGCGGAATAAAGGTAGTCAGTGAAAACGCATTTCATTCTCGGGGAAATTCACAAGTGAGCTCTCAACCATGTTAACCGATATGACAAAATATGACAAAAAAAACCTGTCAAAATTACACAAGAGCTGAAAGTTGATCGAGAAAAAAATACAGGGGTATTATGGGATGTGTGACAGAAAGACATAAGTGGGTAAAGCAAACTTTAGATAGATAGATAAGTAGATAGATAGATAGAAACAAATTCCCGTCAACAAAATTTTCGCCAAACAAAAAACATTAGAATGTCAAATATTTACAGATTTTTCAGTCAAACATAAAAGTACAATAATAAACATGATATTCTGTAAGAAAATCAGGGACCCAATTTACAAACTCAAAGTCTCATTCGGACGAAGAAACGTAACCACATATCCTCCTTTCTACAGCATCTGCATTAGTTACCGATCCAGTTTCAAATCCAATATAAATTTTGTTATCTATGGTATATCAATGTGTCTACTGTCTAGCCCCTTCATGCTTAAATGATTTAGTTACTGTTTATACCATAACGCGTCATCTCCGTTTACACAATAGAAAATTAGTTTATTGTTCCTCCAATCTCAGCAAAAGCATTATGTTGAACGTTCATTTGCTCATGCCGCCCAAGAATTATTGAACAAACTTTCAATTGGTACGGTAGGCAAATTTTAAACAGCCCCTAAAACTTATTTATTCAAAATGTACCTCAGTTCAACAAAGTGAATTAAAAAACGGTAAACATGTATTTTCTGGAATCATATTTTCTGAAGCGCATAGAGACATGGTTACATCATGCGCTGTATAAGAATTAACATTTTTTATTATGATTATCAATTTTATCATTATATGAAAAACTTTGAAGAGAATATATGTATCTCACTCAACAGTGGCGTAACTAAGGGGGGGGGGCCCGTGCCCCCCAATCGGCTGCCCCCCCCCAAAAAAAAAAAAAAAAAAAACGGGGAAAAGGAGAAAAACAGGGAAAAGGAAGAGAAACGTAGTGGGGAAAGAAGAAATTGTTGTTTATTAGTGTTATATTATGTTATATAACAATAAGTAGCATTTTTTCATAACTTTATGAAACATTATTTGCTTAATTGTGTCTTCATTGTTCCTGGTGCTCGCATAGACTGTTTAAAGAAATATATAAACCTGCTGTACTAAAGCCTCCCGTTTTCAAATCAATATACAACAAAATAATATATTTCCTCGCAATTAGAGTTATAATTGTTTTAATTAGTGATAAATTCTTCTTTTTCATGACTACTGAAAGTTATTGCCCTATTTAAGGTCTTAATATAAAACATTTACAGTCCGTGCTAACGTTCTCACTAGTGGAATGGTGAGATTTCTGCTCTTCATGAACTCCTAAAATCAGTCCTTAAAATGTCATTTTTTCTGCTCTCAATATCAAAAAATTTAAACTCGCGCTTCGCGCTCGCATCATTTGGTTAGTCAAATACGTAGGGTCTTAGAGAATTCCTACAAACAACCCTTAGAATGCCCCTCTTGAGGTCTATATTTCCTAAATTTTCAGCTCGCGCTTTTGCGCTTGCAGTATTTGATTAGTAAGATGCGTATGATAATCATGATTACATGACTACAAGAGGTGCTTCATGACTGTGTTTAGATGTAATTCTAACAAAATCAGCAAAGGATGGCACTAGCATTAGATGACTATGGTACAGATATTTATACTCTTAATGGATTCTAAAATATAATCCTTAAAATGTCCTTGTTTAGGGTCAGTATATACAAAAATTTCAGCTCGCGCTTCGCGCTCGCATTGTTTGGTTACCGAGACAGTTAAGCATCATGATTACAAAACAATTTGCTTATAATTTCCATAAGCAATAAGCAGCCCTCAATATCAAAAATTTTCAGCTCGCATTATTTAATCAGTGAGATACATATCCGTTTAATGGCACCGCATGTCCTTAAAATATCTCTATTAGGTCAGTATACCTGACAAATGAGCGCGCTTCGCGCGCTCCCTAAGTGACCCGAAATTTTTACTGGTGCCCCCCAATGCCGTGACCCACGGTACGCAACTGTCACTCAATAAAACATGCGAGCGCGAAGAACAGGCTGATCTTTTTTAAGACAGACATAAAACTGGAACTTTCTTAGCACTTTATTTAAAATCATAAACATCTGTATCTCACTGATCAAACGTGAGCGCGCATTGCGATCTTAATGGCCCGAATTCACAAAGGTGGACTAAAGTTATAATCGGGGTATAAAACGCGTCATTTGATGTCATTTTAATCCATGGACTAAAGTTAGTCCACCGTTTGTGAATAGCGCGGTGGACTAACTTTATACCCGGATGTTAGTTAACCCCCGACTAAATTTAACCCCGGTATAACTTTAGTCGACCTTTGTGAATACGGGCCAATGGGTTTAACTTATACTCACTGAAAATAGATAACACTGAACAGGCAATGCAAGCGCAAAACGCGAGCGGATTTTGTTTTTTTATAAATCAGTTTCTACCTCCTTCTTCTTTCAATTTTTCTTCTTCTAGAGTCTCTCCTTTAATTTTCTTATTCTCTATTTTTCCTTTCTCTAACTCATTTTTTGCGCCGCCATACGGGTGCCTTAGCCTTTTCGCTGTTTAATGTAAAACGCTGTTTAATGTAAATTTATTAACTTTAGGAGACGTTTAACGATCAAAATAAGATTTGAAATCTGAACTTTCAGTGTTGATGTTAATTTTTCAATAGATTAAACATGGTCGATTAAAATGTTGAATATTTCTTTAAACTATTAAAGAACTACTGAAAAGTTTACGTAATAACAACACTGTATTGAAATTTTAAACAGCGTTTCTACTTGACTGCTGCTGCTGATTATGATCGATGTTGATGATGGTAATTTGGTTATTTTTATTTTAGGATATTTTAGAATTTTTAGGAGAAAATCTCAGTGTTTGAGGTGCATGGGTGCATGTTTTAAATTATGTAAATTCTTCAAAACAATACGAACAAAATACAAGAAATATAACACTGCCAATAATATTCACCAGTTCCACCTGAAGTATTATGCACCTATGAGTCCCCCCCCCGTGAGTATTCTTTCCACCGTTCCACCGTGAAGAACATGAATATTCCTCTTACCTTTGCTGATGTGATTGTGACGTCACCGATTCGCCAGAGATGCTGCAGTCGAACGTTGGGATTATTGATGCAGTGCATGCCGAGTGGAATAAAGTGGACGGACTAGGCAGTCCGCGGGTCATTCATAGCTTCACTTGCTGGCTGATAACAGGTGTTATTCTTCCTTATACTGAAGAGAAGAAACTTATTCTTTTTCAGGATAAATAAAAATGGTGCATTTGGCCTGATCATCTCTGATTGAAGCTTTTACGCAAGAAATCAAGACTCGGATATTTTTCATCACAGAACCAGCTCAGCAATATTTGCGAACGGAAGATAAATCCTCAGTGCGACTCTGTTCCTTTTTTCATAAAAAATAATTTTCAAATGACAAGACAGGGAAAGCTTAACACAGGAACATATTACCATGAACGTGAGGTTTTAAAACTAGATATAAAACATTCTACAAAAATTGCAGTTGTATTGATTATTTAATGGTCCCGGGAAAGGAGTCTCAATCATTTTCTTCTCATCTAACTTTCATCTCGGTGAAAATGAGGTAGATGAAAATCTGTGGTGTGACTATCTTCACGACGTGGCGCCTTGTCTGTGTTTCATTTTCATCTTCTACGGAGTATTATTGATTGGGGTCAAGAGACGTATCTCAACAAAATAAGGTTCGTCAATGAATGCATACATCAGGCGGTGAAAGAACAAAGTGTTCTGATTTCTCACAAGGTACTCCAAATTGACATTTTCCACAGGCATTCCAGAGAGCCTTTATTTTACATTTTCGAATATCGAAAAAAAGCTGAGAGATGTAAACAACAAACTTGAGAAGTTGAGAATGCTGAGCGATCTCGTGACTATTCTCATATTGCTGTTTCGACACGTCATTCATACTGAACGTTTCTAAATTAATCGAGGTTTCTTTCAACTTCATTTTGCCACATTTACCTAAGGACGATAGTAAGTAAGATAACTAAATCTAAATAGTCAACCAGGTCCAAGTCTTTGTACGGTTGGGGTTATATTTGTGGATAATCTTTAAATATTGAATAAATGGCTTTATCGCGTGTTTACCATTAGTATAAGAATAATATCAACATGATCAAGAACGAGCTAGAGATCATTTTCTGAGTTGGGACGCGAGCCTCATTTTGTTCGGTTAAATCTTCCTGATGGACAACTTGATTTATTCCTGTAATCTGAACAGACTTGCTATCCTCTGATATCCGCCGCGAAATTCATTCCCGATTCTCTTGCAGAATGGACTTGATTAGAATCTGGATTAAATTCTTTCCGCAACGTATCACTGCTATCCCTCATCCCATTTTGTCGCAGATGGTAACTCGATACAGGTAAATGCACTCTCTCACCATAAATATAAATTGACAACAAAGCTCTATACTACTCGAAAATCACCTATTTTGATATAATAACATCGTATCATAATATCTCAGATACACGCGTGACACTCAACGCAGTGAGTTCGACTGACTGATAATTATCAGAAGATTACGAAATGGCGTCCAATGTTAGCGATTCGGATATGGGGTCATTCCCTTCTGTTTTATTAATTTTTGAACTATTGATAATGAGCATTATAAACCTAGCTGCAATCATTGCTAACACGCTTGTCTTAGTAATCTTGATTAAGACACCTGCTCTTCATACCCTCACACATCTCTTTGTAGGTAATCTATGTACATTGGATCTTCTTTGTTCGATTACTGTTATTCCATTCTCAATTGCATCCTATGCTATGGGAGAATGGCACCTTGGTCAGGTATACTGTGAAATCAACGGCTTCAGTAACACTTTCTTTGCCATTGCCTCCATACTGACTTTAAGTGTGATCAGTGTTGAGCGATATTACTCCATTGCCCACCCAATGTCCTATGCAACAAAGATGACAATGAATAAGACAATCCTACTGATTATTTATATCTGGGTACAGTCTGCTGTACTCTCCGTTCCGCCCTTGATTGGTCTTAACTCTTATAACTTCAACGCTAATAGAGGACATTGTACATTTGTGTGGGAGAAATCTGTAAGACATATTATTTACGTGGTAATGTTGGCATTATTATGTTTCATTATTCCTGGTTTAATAGTGATTGTAACTTACATCAATGTGTTTCAGATAGCCCGAGAAGCGGCACGACAGGTGTGCCCGGCACCATCAGTTGAGAACTATGGTTCGACAACCAGGAGAGATGTAGCCTCGGTTAGTCAAACAAGGGGAGGTGGTTCCAAATCAGATGACAAAGGGGATGTTACCCCTACGTCACCGGGGAAAAATTGCTTCTCAGTAAAGAGATTGAGAAGAAAATCAAAGCATTCAGAGTCGTCGCAAAGTGGAGATCTAAAAGCTGCAAAGACAATTCTCTTGATCGTCGGTGCATTCTTTTTACTCTGGACGCCATTCTTCGTTCTTCATATGTTTGGAGTAATTCATGGTGTCTTTCGTCACCAAGATTCTTGGGAGCGGATCACTACATGGTTTGCCTACTCTTCCTCTGTAGTCAATCCTTTTCTTTATGGCATGCTCAATCGCCACATCCGCGAAGAGCTATCTCGAATATGGGAGGTTTGTTCAAATTTCATACTGCGAAAGAAACCGCAGGATGAAGATGACTTCCCAGGTGGTGCTGAAGACTTCTTCCAATTCTTAGAACGTACCACCACCACAACAACAACTGGAAGCTCTCGTACCACTGGAGCAAAGATAGCAGAGCTAGAAGCACATAGGATTCCTGGACAGATCGATGAAATATCTGAAGGCTAGATAGATCAACGAATCTGCAATATAAAACTCTGACATTTTTGAAAATGTTCTGTGCATTACGAAATATTTATGTTTAACTTTCGCTTCATGTTTTTAAAATGCAAAAAAAATCAAATTGGTTTGTTTATTGTCTGTTTATTTCCAATAAGTTGTATATTATCTGACATGGTATGATCTTGCCTGTTTGACCACGGGACCCGTGACTACCCCAGCATTACACAACTGACTTGGAGTGTTACCATAGTAGCAACACAATACGAACCAATCTAAGTTGTATAAGGTGAACAGACTCTCGTATAAAATCAATCTAACAAGATCAAACATTTATCATAGGATACAAGCATAGCATGAGCCACAACTGACTCCATTTCAGTTGAAACTATCCAAATTTTTATCCGAATTCTGGTTACTTAATTCATTGTTTATCAGTTGTTTGTACCATATAGCCCAGTCACATAATTTTATTGTAATTTCGTTACTTTGAGTAGCACGTCAATTTTGACTGGAAAACTCAAATAAATATGAACATATTCGCCTTTATTCTCGGCATGGTCAACTCATATTGATGGGATTGTTTGAAGAACTTATTTCGGTGTTTAGTCTTCCGGTACTGATGCCATGTAGGTCGAAAAAATAAGTGCCAGTATCGAACCTAATTTCATTGTATACTTATGAGATTGGCTGATCAATTAAGGATGCAGCATATGTCTATTCGTTATTATTTAAATCCCACTATTTCTAGGTGTAGATATACAAGTGTGCAAGTTACTATACATTTTATACATTTTAAACAAGAGTTTAAAATCTTAAACAACAAAGTTTAAATTCAAATATTTGATAATGAATAATTTGAGCATGGTTGTTTAGGATTTAAAACACTTGTTTAAACAACTACTTTGCGATTCACATGGTAAACAGCGCGTATTAAATGATTTTAACAGTCTGGTATGCGAGCCTGAAGAAAAATGGTTCTGAAAATACTTCATGGTACAAAAATCTTGACAAAATAGATTTTATCAATTCACTTAAAAAATGAAAATGACTCAATGTCACATACGTGACTAAATGCTCATAACATTTTTTTTCTGTAAAACGTGCTTTTTCTTCGTGTAAACACTCGAATACATATTTATATTCGAATAAATTGGTGAATATTTGATATATACCGACAACATACTGTAATCACAAAGAGGAAGAGAAGATTGTTGTCATATCATTCACTTGATTAGCATAGTTGGTTTTCGTTCACGATGAAGACTGAAACCGAGTGGAAGCAATTTATTCTCTGGATGAAGGACAATAAACTTCTTGCATGATTTCATTCATCTCAAGATGTATGCTCTATTGATTCTGTTAGCATGATCAGTGAATAAAGAATATAACGAATTGAGTATTGGGAATGAGGAAAGGACAGCTGTATGCTTGAATAGATTCCATAAAATTGTCATATTAAGCAGGGCCCTGGGAGAACAGTTTTCGGAACAGAAATGGCTACCCTGGTAAAACATGATGTTATTATTAATATTATTATTATTTTTTATTATCGTTATTAATATCATTTATATTATTATTTATATTATTGTTATGTATACTGTCATTATTGTTGTTATTATCACATTCTATTTTAATTCATTATGGTATTCGTATATCATGCGAAACGTAATGCAGGACTCAGATTCTAAATGTGAAATCTAATCTTTGCAGATGGAAACTTTTGTTGATAATACTTTAGGCATCTGAATTGAAAAATTACAATTTGTCAACATTATATAACATTTATAGGAGATTCACCCCCTGTTAAAACGGGGAATATTGGGTAAATTAGAGACCTTGATTTTATGTGGAAAAGGGAACTCCTGAAGAACACGAAATTTCACGGAAACGCAATGTTCTAACAAAAACTAAAAATAAAACTTACGAAAAATACAGAAAAAACATGAATGATTATCAAAGAAAAATCTGGCATTAGTGCAAAATCAAACCTTTATGCAGATTTCAGCATGTGTTTGCCAATTTCCGGCATAACTATAACGATTTTCACAATCTATAATTTTCTATATTTTGATGTTTTGTAGTGACGGAATGTGATGTTAAAAAACCCGAAGAACACTTATTTAATAATGAGGAAACCGGGAAACTATATGTTATCTATGGAATGCCAATCACAAGAACTGTTTTCGTTGTGATTATTCATATGCATCACAGAGCAACGTTGGTCCATGATTGTGTCATCTGCTGAAAAAATAACCACAATATTGTAAGTTCTGTTTACATTTCATGTATTGTCACATTTGTTCGTATCATACAATGAAAGTGAAACAATAACTTGTACGTCATATGACCTTTAACCATTGTTTGCTCTAAGTCATATTGGATTGAATTGATGCATCTTTTATAAATTCTTGTTTATATAATTGATTTTTCAACTGCAGTCGCAGCAAAAGGCTTGAAGTCACCATGCCATCATTTAAAGAATTCAACAAAAATACGAAACAGAATGTGTACGGTATTATATTTTCTCATTTATGAGAAGAAAAATATGTTATGTCATCATCATAGTTATAGATTAACTGTGGATTTTTTTATATATATTAAAAATCTGCTCTGTGTTATCCCTTTCATAATGCAGAATATGAAATAAATTGTGATTTTATTCTTTATTTCAAGAGAGATATAAATACTTACATTATATACTTCAAACTCTTAAGTAGGTCACAGTATCATAAGATTGAATTCTACCGACCATATCATTCAATGTCCAATAATGATCAATGGCAATATGGTATTCATCAGTATGAAATGCAAGAATATTTGTTAGTATCTTAAAACTGCCTCAGGAATGGGAAAGAGAAGGAAGTTTTAACGATTGGGTTATTTTTATTCTGATCCACTCACTCGGCGACGCCATGTTCAGTCTCTCCAAATGGGACAGATCAAATTAATATTATTTTTCCTGCAGGCCGTGTTTTTTCTTTAGTTAAATAATCGCATGCTGGTTGTCCGGTACGCATCCTAATACAATCCCCGTAATATTTTGCTTAAATTTGTAATCCTTAAACAGATAATGGATACTAACTAAACTCTTCGTCTGTAATTGCTAGTGTATTACATAATTATGTGATGTAATATTGTGATTCCTCTGGCTTTACAAGCAAGAGTATAAAAAGATATCGTTAATCTTATCCTGGTGATTCTTAATTCTGATGATATAATTTTTGTATTTGTTATTTTTATAGCATGGTCTGGATCTTATTCAAATTCAGTGCAGTAAACGTTATTTGAAATACATGTATAAAACTCAATAACAGTCGCACCAGAGAAACCATGTCCAAACCCACCAATAATATACCATTGTTACAGCTTTAATATGTCATGGGTTGGTTTCATCGGTGTGATTATTACACCTGTCTCTTCGTGTTTATCCCAAGGGTTGTATACATACGATGATTGATAGTTCATTTACTATACTCATCAGACCAATATTTGTCCTATTCGTCATGTTCGTCACAGACCATCTTTGAAGATAATACGACGTAGCATGACTACATTAATAATCACACCTTAATTCGAATGAATCTTATTTGAAAATTTTCATTACTCAAACAAAACCCATTCTAAACGTAGTTCGAAAGGAGGATCACTTTCCAGGTATTATCTTTAAGGCGAAAGAGGTCACGATAATTTGTACACTGCAAAGACTCCGGTGTTGATTTAATACCAGCCCGGAATCTATATATGTCCACACCACAGAAGTATTGAAGCAAACCGATGCTGTTTTTATGCTATATAATTGGTGTTGTATAGACACTTATCTGGTGTTAGACCAAAACCAAACTGGTGTTGTTTAAAACTTCTCTGATGTGGACATATATAGATTCCGGGCTGGTGTTAAATTAACACCGTTGTTTTTGCAGTGTACGTAAATTGCCCTATCTTATGAAGTTTAAGGATTGCTCTCGTTACACGAAGTCGATTATAGATATTTTTCAACAATCTTGTTTAACTTTATTTGGATATTTTTGAAAATGGTATAATGAAGAATAAAATAGTTTTTGTCAAGGCTTGTACAAGCAAGCATACATGTATATATTGATTCAGTTCTCCTCGGTGAGCAATACGTGCTGTAGGGTGGAGTAATATTTGATATTTACTTTATCAGTCTTCGTTTGTATCATTGCTCTGAAAGAAGTGTGTTCTCAAAGAGTCAGCTAACTCATAATATTTTAAATTGATAATTAATGTTTGATGTTCCTTAAACAGACTGGTTTAGTTTTCATTATACAATAGTAAATTCATATCACCGAGTGTGTTTTCTTGTACCGTTGTAAAAATTCTCAATGTGTTTTATAGTATGTTATTAATCTTTTGCTAGATATTTAAAAAAATATCAATATATTTATATTTCATTTTATTATACTTCTCACAATTTTTAGAGGAAATTTTGTTAGATTACTTGAGTTCTTTGTGAATTCCTAAAAGTGTAGCCATTGTAACAATAATTAGCAGTGTGGCCAAACCCTGGAAACTGTTCTACCATATATTGTTTTACAATTCTGAGAAACGTATTCAAAGAACTCTTGTATTTATGCACTTTGCACACCATAACGAGTTGTCATGTAAACATGTAAACAACACCATGAAATCTTATGCGTGTACACGGCACAACTTGTCTAAGGTGTCAGAAACTTGATAAGAAAGCGATAAAATGTTGTCATATATACGATGGGGTTATATAGAGTGAAGTACACAGATTGAAGGATAATGTTTAGTCAAGTTGAAAACCATACCTAGCACAAAGCCTCTTTTTGAAATAAACGACGTTATTCTTCTGGTTCAATATAAATAGGAGGGGTGGATATAAAAGGTTGGGCTCCCTATGTACGATTACTTTTCTTGTATTTCATCCATCATATTTTGTTTAGTATATACCAAAGGAGTATATTTGTTCCCGCTGCCCCTGCTCTCTGTTTCATAGCTCTCAACGACGATCCTGATGACCCTGCTGTAGACTAGGCAATTGTTTGTATTCACAAAAATTAGAATGAGTTATTTTCCATATTTTTACTGAAGAAGAGATAATCTTAAGGTCGCACATAATTTCAATATCTGAAGGTAAAAAAATGTTTCACGAAGCATCATATTCTCTATTTCATAGTTGTAATTTATTCTTGATATGTACTAAATAAGTGTAAATAATTATTAAACATAATATAGTATATAATTATGTACAGTATATAAGATACTCACATTCGACTTGAAAGGTATTATTATGACTATATATTGTATAATAAAGTGTACATAAATAACGAAAGCTAAACTGAAAATAAATTTACTGCCATGGACAATACGACTTGCTTTTCTTATCAAAGTATGACTTCATTAACATGGTAAGTTAATGTGCAAAAGTTTGTATTAAGGCTTATTGGATGTATAATAACCAAACACACGGACGCCCTTTCTCTCACACAGACACACAAACCCTCATCAGGGCCTTGGGAACGATTTTTTTTTTACAGGGAGTGCTGATGTGAATTTGACAAGCGGAAAAAAGGGTTTGACTACAAAATGAAGCTCATTTTGGTCCACAGAAATTTTGACAAGCAAAAAAAAAAGTTTTCACTAGAAAATGAAGGTCATTTCGTTTAATTTCTCCATTTTGACACACCTCTCAGAATTCCACCCCAGCACCCCAGGGCCATGACCCTCACACGGTTGCACCCTCACATCCATGCTTAGCCCCCCCCCCCATACACACACCCTTCCTCAACTACACCATGTACACCTAGTCTGCTGTGCAAACCCTTCACGCCAGTTAAGGGTCTGAATTGCAGCCTACTCATGCCTTGTGCACTGAAGGCCCTCTCGTTCCTGAATTGAAACAGCAAGTTTTGTATGTACTAGTCTTTCCGATGAGACACACTTGTTGCTCAAAGTTTCAATCAGGGTCTGTGTCTGCAGACTAATGTACACCCGCTCAAACAACCTCTTGCCCCTTCATTTAGAGACGGATCCTGAAAATTTTAAATCTTTTAATAAGACAACGGAAAAGTTTTCACATATTTTTCGGTTGGCCACTGGCGTCAGTTAGAGGATGATGACATTTATTTTTAGCTTGTCCACAATAAAAACGAGAAAGTCGAAGATGTGGCTATTGTTCCCCCCTTTTTGCCCCCCCCCGCCCCGAACCCTTAATTGGTCAGTTCTGATTCCGCCGTTTATTCCATTCTATCCATCCATGGTTCTCAAAACCATGACCATAATTGCGTATACAAGATTACCTGTCTAACTAAAAGAAGAAGCAATGATCAGATGCAAAACAGATCTCTAGCAGCGACTCGTCATGAAGTGGGAAGTTACCCAAGTTGATGAGTGGTTGTATGGACTCCTTGGATTGATTCTGTACCCCAATTCAATACCGAGATTGGCCTTCTAGTATCCAAAAGGTTCGGTTCTGAACAGATTTTATCTTACCGCCCACGGTGGCCTATCTGAAAACGAGGGTTCAATAATTATGGTATCCACTTGGCCCTTGGAGAATAATCTGAATCGAAAACGGTGCTGAAATTGGAAAAATAAAAAGGATGGGGTATATTTGGGACGAAATTAGAGAACATGTTTTTTAAACTGGAATGTTTTATTTTTGCGAAGCGTTTTATTCCTTTCCTGTAAATGGTTACTGTTTTTTAATGAAAATGTGAAACGATAATATGATTTGCACTCCTCACACTTGGCCCAAATACCAAAGTTGCACCCTACATGCAACATTGGTATTACTTTTTGGGGGTGTATTCTTGCACTATAAGTAAAACAGTTGCAAAACTTAGTCACAATTTTGTTCCTGTTGTTATTTTTGCGTTCATGAGGTGTAACTCTAATAGCTAACCGCACGATTAAATGTGCACTTCTTCTACTGTTGCATTTTGAGGGTGCAAAGTTGACCCTTTTTCATTTTCTATATCTATAGTGATATGAAAAAAACCCCACATAAATACCATCATTATCATCAGCTGTATATCTTTTCTTATTTTGTCATCGGAATGCACACCAAACCATTAATAGCTGTCATGAAAACACAATCATCACCACTTTCACCACTGCAATAATCATCAAAATTTGAACTTTTTTTCACCACCATCTACACAATGCATCACAGTCATCATGAACAGTCGGGTGAACATACATCTATAATAGTTTCCCTACTGGAATAGTAGTGTGTGACATAGTGGGGTTCATATTGTGGAACACAATGTTAAATCACCTTCACACTGTCAGATTTCAGCATTTCAATAGTATGAACAATTATGTGAACACGCTGTGAACAGTCACACTGTCGAGGTGTCCACAGTGTCAAAATATCTTCGCACTGTTGATTTTGAGCATTTTAACAGTGTGGATTATATCATCACTATGTGACACACTGTGTGACGTTATGTGACACACTGTGTGACATTATGTGACACACTGTGTGGCACTATGTGACACACTTTGTGACATTATGTGACACACTGCATGACATTATGTGACACACTGTGTGACACTATGTGATACACTGTGTGACACTATGTGATACACTGCGTGACACTATGTGATACACTGCGTGACATTATGTGACACACTGCGTGACACTATGTGACATACTGTGTGACACTATGTGACACACTGTGTGACACTATGTGACACACTGCGTGACATTATGTCACACACTGTGTGACACTATGTGATACACTGTGTGACACTATGTGATACACTGTGAGACACTGTGTGACACTATGTGACACACTGCGGAACATTATGTGACACACTGCATGACACTATGTGACATACTGTGTGACACTATGTGACACACTGTGTGACACTATGTAACACACTGTTTGTCACTGTGTTCTTTCCAGCAGGAATCAGGTCAAATACCCCTATCATTACGTTGGTCTCCATCATAGGCCCCTCATACACATGCGTCGGATTTGAAGCAGACGCCGGCTTCAAAGCTCTCCTCGTGTCTGCAAATTGAAGCCGCCTCGAGATCATTGTGTGTCTACACTTAAGCCGGCTTCACGTCGGCTATTCGCGTGACACTAGTCACCTGACTTTAAAACATTTTTTTTTAATTGTTCTTTGTTCGGTTCGTTAGCTATAACTAGTACAGTGGTCAAGCCGGCCTGAATCCACTTGGGGTGAAACACATACCAATAACCGAAGGACTGAAGCCGACATGAAGCCGCCTACAAAACACATCCAGGAATTGGACTCGGTCCACTTTTGAATGTGTATCACCATCCATAGTCAAGTCAACATGCACATTATCATTGGGTAGTGATACACATATATCACCCCCCTGTAAAAGCCGTACTTACACCAGCTCTCTGACTGATACTGCATGGATGTAGTTTGAAGTCGGCTTCAGTCCTGTCAGAGAGCAGATGTTGTTTGAAGGTTTGCATGGTGGCATGTACAATTGCTGATGTGGTTTACGGTACACCATGTGGAGTGTTATAGAAGCAGTGGATAGAAGAAGAGAAGGAAGTGGATAGGCGAGAAAGTGGAGATTTGAGAATAGAGTATTCTTTCTTGAGAATAGTCCTGAAAAGGACTGTAAACCAGAAGGGATGTTGAGTGAGAACAGCTTGAGTAGTAGAGCTGATGAGGAGATGCTGGCTTGCGTCGGCGAGTAGAGATGATGAGTAGTAGAGAGACTCGACGTTTCGGACAGGTTGACTGTCCGTCTTCAGTCTCCTGAAGACGGACAGTCAACCTGTCCGAAACGTCGAGTCTCTCTACTACTCATCATCTCTACTCGCCGACGCAAGCCAGCATCTCCTCATCAGCTCTACTACTCAAGCTGTTCTCACTCAACATCCCTTCTGGTTTACAGTCCTTTTCAGGACTATTCTCAAGAAAGAATACTCTATTCTCAAATCTCCACTTTCTCGCCTATCCACTTCCTTCTCTTCTTCTATCCACTGCTTCTATAACACTCCACATGGTGTACCGTAAACCACATCAGCAATTGTCAGAGAGCAGTTGTACAATATCACTTGAAAAAATGAAAAGAAATAGACATTCTCGTGTTGTGGATAACAACCAGTTTTATTATGAAGATTATATCATCTCATAATTCTTTCATACATGTTACATTATCCTGATGGATGTAACTCGCCAATCGCAAGCAAACCATCGCAAAGCCAATGTCTTCCACAACTTATAATAAGGAATCTCATCTACCAAAAGAGTTACTATGGTTATATGATTGTATGAAAGGGTACACAATAATACTCTCCAATCAACAACTGACGGTCTGCAGACACAAATAAATATATTGTAGCGAGAAAGAAATCGATACAAATCATCGATACAAATCACTTATTTTCACGGGTATGATATATTTTAGTTAACCAATTGACGTATACGCAAGACAATACTCAGATATATATTTACATCATACATGCATAAATATAAAAACACAGTTTGATTATTTCAACCAACAAAATTGAAACAGCAAAAATTCACTAATATAGACGACATTGTAAAATGATTTATTTTTCAATACGATGATAAGTAACGAAATCACTTCAAATCAAAGAAAAATACATCGAGCAGTTTTCATTAAAAAGTGGTACAATAAATGGGAGTGTGGATGTTTAGAGTTTTGGTGCAGGCTATCAATTAGTATAAAAGAATGTGTTCATGAAACTCTCATACAAAATAATGATACAACAAGCTTGAATAAGATATTCATTATCATAAACATAAAATATCTACTCGAAATGTAATACAAACCAAATGAATCAATTTTTACTGTTCCTCAACCCGAATAAAGGGAGAACGCCATTGGAAAATAATAAGGACTTAATATCTAAACGTTTCACTGTAGTCGTACGGTACGTTTTCTTCATTTCAAGTATTCCCATCACATATATTTACAATCTCTACACTCAAATACAGATAAGCCTCTTTCAAATCGATAGTCACAAAAATACACGGGTGATACATTATACATAGGTCGTTTCAATCTGTACTATTTCACATACATGTCGATATGTACAAAAGGTTCTCATGAACCAATGCTAGACTCCATTTTTAAAATCCCTAATACCGTCTCATTATACGAGTCACATAGAAAATTGTGAGGGGTGTATGTATATACGAATTACATTTCTACAAGAAATATACAAAAGTAGGAAAACGGACGGGTCGGACCTTTTCACAACGTTACGTAATGTAGTATATTCAATTTCATACAAAATACATTAATGTACAGTATTCACTGGTCTATCATTTTATGTTACAACTTTGCATCTAAAATGTTATTGCGTTTAAATATTTGAATCACTACATATCGATAAATGCAATCTAATTACCTGTATACTCTTTCATAAAAAAAAGATAAAGCACAAATCAAATCAACTAATAAGGGCGGTATTTCAAACACTATTAACAAACTACATGTAATCTAACATAAAATTTTACATAAAACGGTAAAACTTAAATCAGTCATAAACTAAAGTCGATTCGATGAATTTGCATAAAATGATTACATACAGATTTTCTTAATGTCACTTATTATAAAAAAAATCCTTTCTTTCATTTAGTGAATTTGAAATCAGGAAAATTAATATCAATGATGTTCATTCATTACGTATTGTAATTTAACTGACTCCAACATTTTCCTGCATCTACATGGTGAAGTGATGCAGTGATAGATAGTATAGAGGTCAAATATGGTACAATGAAAAATAAAGGAAAACATTTATAAGAACGTGAGATGTATATACAAAACTGAATATATTGTCATAATAAAATCACAATGTTCTGATGATAAGAATAAATAATTGAAGGTATATATTTATTTGTTGATTAAAAATCACGTTTTTGTTGTCCACACGGGTTACAGAGCGCTCTTTATTCTTAAAGAGTGTTATCATACAATCTGAATTACTTCTTTGATATTAATAACCAGCTTGTATACTATCTAAAAATGAACAACCCTAGTTTAACCGCTTATGTCGATAAAAAGTCCACATGCTTACTATACAAGATGAGGATTCATTAAATGGCTATTTCTGTCCTGCAGTGCGTTAAACATTTCAGGGATAATATTTCATCGAAAAAATTCGGGTGTAATGAATAAGGGACACGTTTCCGTAATCAAATTCTTTGCAAGAGAAACAAAAAATACTTTTTCTATTTTGTTTCTAAAAGGTGGTTCTTTTTTTCTTTTGTTTTTTTGAAATCCTCGAATTCATGATTTTCTTCATCGTCTGATCATTCAATGCGTAAGAGGGTAATGACCGTCGTTGCCAAGCGATGGTGAAAACGGAGTGTTTACTGAGCGTTAAAATAAGAAATATTGATACAACACATGGTTGTTGGGGATTATCTCACGACTAGAAAGATGTTATTTTGCTAATGGCATACATTTTAATGCATTACTCTCCACGCATTATTGCAAGGCATAAATCCAGAATAAAGAAGGTGAAACTGACTAAATATTCCATTGTCCATAATCAATGATAATATAAAAAAGGGGCAAACTTCTCGATATATGCACGTTACTGTAAGACTTAAAAAAAGAAGCAAATGTATTTATATTGAACAAAATGTGACATGACGTCAATCTTAATGGATCCCTTTGGCGACTCTGTTTCCATACATTTCAATTATTCATCTTGTATTGTTTTTACTTTATTGGTGGTCTTTGTCACTCTTCATCTTCACTTTTAAACAAAACTTATCCTCTCTCTCTCTGTACTTATCATCTGTCTGTCTTTCTATTTCTTTGCTTTCTTTCACCTCTTCTCCATCTTGTCATTAATTTTGTCTCTTTATCCTCATCTCAACAGACCACACGCGCTCTCATTCCATACTTTCATCTATTTTGTTATAGCTCACGCAGAAGCCCAACCACTTTCTATGCAGTTTCAAACTGCATAGAAACTATGACTATGACTGATTAATCTACACGTAAAATGTTTTGAAGGTAATTGGTGATATAATAGCTTGGCGTTTACCAGCAAAAATGCTGTCCTGCCGAGTTCCTACGGGAGTTACCACAAACAGAAACAGAAACACATACATGGCCATGCAATGATTAAAAAAAATCATTCCAAAGGGTATGTTGGTTCAGTGGTTAGAGAGATTTCATCATGAATGAATGTTAGGGGTTCTATTACCAACTAAGTCATACCAAAGACTTATACAAATGGAACTTACTGCCTACTAGAGATCTGCTTGGCATGCAAAATAGAAAGGAGTAATGATAACATATTTTACAGAGCCCACTGGACATGCTGATTGATACAGCTAAGATGAAATGGCTACACTGGTTAAATAAGATTTGCTATTATCATTATTATTGTACTTAATTTGTTAACATTTCTGTCCTTGTTATCAATTCAATCATTTCTGGTCCATTATGTAATAAGACTAGACTATACTGATGTAACCAATCGTTGCCGATTGCATAATCAACTCAAATGAAACAAACTGCCGATACTCCTCCTTAAATATTTAGTAAGCCAAACATACAATCTTCTCTATCAATCAAAGCCTTTGTTTATTAAACAATAGAAAATCTTTTTATAGCAACGAGACAGTATGTCGTTTTGTCCTTCAACCCAAAATAGTGTGGTTCTCGGACCATAATGGCAATTTATTAGACATTGTCTTGCTATATTGCGCGATGTCGATATCATAATCTTGTCACAGCGTCAAACTAGTGATACTAGGTCTACACAATGGCAATGAATTGCCTGTTAAATTTGCTTTGTTTCTTTTAATCTATGATAATTAACACCTCAAAGCCCCATTGATTAATATGAAAAAGAGAAGTAGAGGATTGATGTGGATAATCTTGATTTATATTGTTTACAATTGGTTGTACTCGGGGGAAAAAGTCGCAATGCAGTAAATTTTAATTTGTCAATATTATGTCTGTTTTTCTTTCTTTCTACCTCTTTCATTTCCCTTGATTTTTATCTTTATCTGCAGCTTTTGTGTGAGTATCAAACCATTTCTCTCTCTCCTTGTTTCATTTATCCCCTGTATTGATCTTACGGTATATATTTATTGTCTCAATCCTTCATATTTTGTCATATATAAGACAATTACACGAATAATTTTTGTCAAAGGTTAAGGAAAATGAAATAATGTGATCAATACAAATTAATATCAGTCCACATCATTCCTGTTTATCGTGAATAAAAAGGCCCTTAGATTATCTTGTCCCCTCAGGCTTTTTACAAAGGGTATTTCCAATTCAGGACCCACATCACATACTGTCTTCTCCTAAAGAACATCATTAAAGTGTCAAAAACAGGATCACCATATTTGCGTGATTTGATAGTCCTTCTGTTTTCGATTCAGCATAAAGTCCAAAAACGCATGGCCGTACATATTTGACCTCCATTTCTTTTGTTGAATTTCAAAGGAGAAATTTTTATCAAGAACAAGGTAAATGTCACGAATGACCCTATTTTGTGTTTTACATTAGCACTTTCATGTATTGTTTTATCTTTGTAAAACCCTTTTTAGATTATGCATTTTCCTCTTTTTGAAGGAAAGAAAAATATCTGTTATAAGCCCACTTTCTCAGTTCGGCCAATCTGTTTTCACTATTAACATCGTCCATATTCATCCCTATCAAACAACCGTCTTTCAAACCAAACAGATCTCTTCTTCTCTCTCTCACTTACTGTACAACAAACTGATTAATAGGTGAAACATCACTTTATCTAGTTTGAAACGAATAAAAGTACGATTATAAATGAACAAATTTTTATATCCCCCCAAAAGTCATCATCTCTACATGCATTGGCTATGTGAATAGAAATTGTTCTATATTTTCATCTGAAAACGAGCTATTGTGAAGAGTAAAGATGGTGACACTTGTCTGGTAGTCCACTTGACCTTTAGATAGGTCTGTTCATGAGTGTGTAGGACACTTTATCACCCTCACAAGGAGGTAGATCAATATGCTTGTTGAAGATACCGTCTGGATAGTTACCATTCCTCCATTTTTACACTTTTATTCTTTCTCTTTCCATCACTTGTCTCGAATTAGTATCCTTCCACAGGATTCTTTAATATCTAAAACATCTTTGAAATTAATATATCCCACTGTAAAGTTAATGGGAATGCCTGCTTACATTCATCTCGAAAACTCCGCCACACAAATCTTTAGAAAAATCTTCCTATTTTAATATATATTTTACACCCCAAACGAATGAATATATTCACATTTAAAATGTTTGGAAACATACTGTCTACTGTGCTGGGTAATGTATATTGGTAAATATAATATATATATATTCTGGGCAATCATTATTATCCAATTTTGAGCACAGTTATTATCCAATTATTATTTACTACCCAAATTGGACAGGTTTTAACCAATAGTTGTGTGGACAGTATGTTACCCAGTGATGGTTAAAAATGAGGCCTTTTTCCCAACCTTTCTAAGAGTGTAAAATAAATGAATAAATTTACTAAATTATAAAATGCTATGTGTTTTTTTTTCATTGCAACTTTCCTGCAATTCCCATTGTTTGGTGACTGTGATGATTTGTAATGTAAAGCTACTTGCATGATTCATGCGCATAAGCCACGGCTCTGACGTCAGAAATCAATTAAACAACTTTGGCAACTTTCTCATTAATATTTTTTTTTTAAAGTAAATTGTAGCTATCCTTCCTTTTTGAAAATTTTGGTGAGGCCGAAAATAATATCTCTGCCGTGAGCGAAGCCTGGTCCCCAGCGTAGAACGCCTGTGCCTTTAACATTAGACCAGAGGCTGGTGGTTAGAAAAAACCTCGTCTAATTGACCAACAAATAAACAGAAATTTAACCTCACTAATTATTTCTTTTGTTTAAATGAATTTGGAACAATTAAAATCCACCATGCCTCAGGTGGATCCAAGCGTTTGCTTCGATACTAACATGTTTTAGAGCAAAATAATACAATTGTAAGAAATCATAAGTACCACAGCTTTGACATTTTTAATATAGACATGTTCAATAAGTTGTGATATAATCATGTACATGATATTTCTTACTTTAAAGAATCAAAGAACGACGGTTGATTAGTTATTTGAATTGTTCTATCAACGTCATAGTTTACCACAATGATCTAACGTAGATGTGAAGCTATCTGATACACCACTTGACATGACTGAGGATAATATGCAAGATTTATTTCGCGCCGAAGGCCAGTCATCCAAATTTTGAAGTACCATCGAGCGCTGAGTTCTTGCTACCGTTCCATTCTCATGTGATATATATTGATATTTTTTTGCTTTTATTTGTCTCGATTTTGGCCCTATCCTTCTCCTTCGTCCATTCGTTCCCTATTGTTTACTACCCCCCCCCCCCCCCTCTGTCTGTGTTTTTGAATCTCTCATGTCCTTACTTTCATCCCCTCCAGTCTTGCTATCTCCATTTCTATCATTAATTTATCTATAATCAATTCTTTCTTCAAGCCTTATAAGTTTGTAATTGTGTGCTCAAAAGTTATTGTGTGAATTACTCTCTTTTTCCCTAATGCATGTCGAATTTTAGAACCTCCTCTCGAAAAATCCTCAAACGAAAAACTCACTCCAGCTTTGTCATTCCCTCGTACACAAAAACACACACACCCTCACTCGTTCAGGAATAAGCATGTATCTTCTTCCTTTATCTTTATCTATTTATTTTATCTATCTCTTCTTTTTTTTATTTCTCTATCTGTATTCTCATATCCCAGTGCTCACTTCGTGCGTAGGCTGCAAGCAGGCTGGAACACGACCAGTGACGTCAAAGTGAAGTCTTGTTTAAAGGTTCCATCATTTAATAGATCTTTGGTAAATCATGAAGAACAATCTCCATGTATGCCACTATACTGATTGAATTTGTTTAGAAAATAGATTTAAAAAAACCTTTTCCTGAAAGTTTCTTGGAAGTTGGACTTCATCAAATCTATCATAAACTGAAGACAAGACCGACTCACGTCATTCCGATGGTATTAAGGGTTGATCTAGAGAAAAAGCCAATGGATTACTTCTCAAAGAAACCAAAGTAGGCCTACACAAGATATATTTTTTTCAGTTGTGGCTAGCAGTGACTATCAGCTTCCCTTTTTCTATCTTTTGTTTAGTCATAATTTTGCCCAAAACCATCCTTACTAATATTACATGTTTCATGGTTATACCCGTTTTGTTGGATTATTTGTAGCCAGTGCCTCGTTATTACAAGCACATTCTCTGTTATTATTTTGAGCTACTAGTTGAGTTGGTTCACTCTACTGGGTATAAAACACACTAAGAATAGTACTTCATTTAAATTAAATCGGGAAGAATAAGAACTGCGAGCTCCTCGGTGAAGACACTTATTCCCTGACTGCTGCACTCTGAGGAAATGAGGGTGGTTTCGATCCGACAAAGAGACGACTTAAAATAGCAGCAAAATAAAGAGCTGGAGACTGTGATGCAGTGGACATTTAAAAAGCCAAATCAGTATGCGCGATCACGTCAGTAAGATACCTTGACATAGCTGCGTTCATGTAGTCTCTTGAAAACGTGTTTTTTTTTTGGGGGGGGATAATCATGAAACTCGAGAAAACATCTCTGTTCGATAGACGCAATGAATGCGCGCTTCAATGTAATTTCGTAAATAATGAAAAATTTCGTTTAAAAATGATAACTGTCAATGGATCTTTATTCGAAACACGAATTCATAAAGAACATAATTTTACATAGTATCACACTGTCTCTGCTTAAAAACAACCAGTGAATTATGTGAAAATGATATTAACACTGCTAAAATGCTCAAATAGTATTTTGAAGGTGATTTCACATTGTTGTAGACACTGTGAGACATTTCTCTTTCCACAGGGATGATAAGACGATTAAAGAGAAGTACGATATTAATTGTTTTCATTTTAGTTGGTTTATATCATAAAACAACATGATCAGAATTGTGCATTATGGGTTAATATTCCGGGGACTATTAGTTAAGGACATTAGTTGATTTTTTTAAAAATAGGTTGTGACACAAAAAGCGTGGCAATATGACTTTATAGGTGAACTTGGTGACAATTCCAATAACCTTGGAGCCCGGTCGGAATTTGATCACACTATGTATATACTGCATATAAAAATTAATACTTTCAGGTAAACAAAACTGGGTCAATCCATACGGTCTTAGAAGGAATAACAACACCGAATTTATATATAAATTATTAATTTAAAAATATGTAAAAATAATTTATTGGAACTATCAGCTGCGAGAAGTGTTAGTGACGACAAAACAGCCTTTTCTTTGACGCAGGAAAACGATACAAATATAGCCTGTAAAGGCTTTACAATCCATGCAACGTGGGAGAATAAAGGTGCCCTTTATGGATTATTATCAATAATTAAAAACCTTCCTACACAAAATAAACTTTATCTCTGGAAGAAAAGTTCCCGATCGTTACATTACCTTTTCTCACGCCATGTCGGTTCTATAACGCTCATAGTAGCCTCTTTCAGCAAGTTAGAGGCACCGACAGGACTACTTTTTGGTGCTTTGTCGCCTAGAGCGCAATAATCACCGCAACTATCATGGTCAGAGAGATAAATACCTCTTCGGTTTGTTATGATGGAAAAGGAAAAGCCACATCTTTTAGAAAAATCCCATATGAGCCCGTGTGTGGGTGGAGATGATGTGCGCTATGGGATGTGTGAGGGTATGTTAATATGGGAAGGAGGGGTGTAATTATTACGTGATCCATACTCCCCTCTGTCAGTGTGTGTGGGCTTGTGTGTGCGTGCGTGGGGGTCTGCATGTGTGTGTCTCTTTCTTTCTAATTCCCCCTCTATCTCCCCCTCTCTCTCTCTCTCGTGTCCTTCCCTCTTTAAACCCCCTCTATACCTGTCTGTCTCTCTACCCCCTATATCTCTGTTTGCATCTCTCCCCTTAATTTCTCTCTCTATCTCCCTTCCCAATTTAGTGACCAGAGTTCAGATCTTACTATTAACATTGTTCTTTTCTTCGGCGGAATATGAGAACGACAAACCTGGAGCGACTGACAGGCTTTGCAGGTGCAGTAAGCCTTAGAAAAAACGATAAAAATCAAACTAATACCAAAAACAGGTAATAACTGTCAAATTTAGCACGAAATGCTTTGTAGTCTTTGGGCATCAATAGGTATTTTGAGTACTTACAAAAATTCATTATTCAATTATTTCGAAGCAAATAAAAATTCCCCAAGGACTTTCTGAGAACACCCGTAACACTCGCTAAACAGACTACTGATATTACGTAGTTATCAATGTAAAAAAAATACATCTAGATGAATATTGTTTTGAGCCTCGACAGCAACTTGTAAGTTGTAAAAAGCGTAATTATAATTTGGCTTTGTCTAAAATTATCGACAATAATTTTCCTGCTTTATGTTTAATTAAATATCTGACAACTAAGACTTCTCCTTTTTGTCTTCATAGATTATTTTCTTATACAGTTATAGAAAGATCAAAGAAGTCGTAGTCAACACTGATTTCACGAGAAAGTCTTAAAAACAAAATTAACTGTTATTTTATCATCGTAGATCAGATCTAATACATTAACTGAACTTTGTGAAATCATGAAATCTAGATAAGCTGAAAACGGGATCACATTGTAGATCGGCTACACAGATAAGCACTTGTGGGGCAATATATTATCATTGCTCGGAAAGATACCCGACATTTGATTCAAACTCCCATGCTTATTTGGATAATTTCCCAGCATGAATCGTTTGGGACATATTATTCTGGATTCTGTACAAATCAATTTTCAAATTGTCATAACTGGCATTTAACTTTAAAAATAGTAATTCATGGGTCAGACGTCCTAATCATACCTACATAATCAGAATATTACAATTTCTTCACCTTTTCCGACATTTTGTTTTTACTCAAAAACAACGGTCAAAAGCATTTACTCACTTTTTATAGTCAACCTAGAAACAAATAAAACGAGAAGGGAAAATATAACTTTTGCGCACTTATAACATGAGTATATTATGGTTGTTCATAGATTGAAAGGAGGTCAAAAGTGTCTTTTAGTATTGATACTTATAAATATTTGAAATGTGTAAACATAAATTACAAAGATATTTTCTTTCCTTGATTTTTGTTGCATTGTATCCCATCGAATCAAGCACGAACCGCTATACTACTCTCAACTTAAGAATCATTTCATTTATTACAGTACTAGCCCAACTAAAGCAAAACTCAACATTATCACATACAGAAAACTCTTTCTTTTAAACCTTGGGAATCTGTTTTAACGGCATGTTGTTGTTATCACGGTCAGAACAATGTAGTCAAATTCTTCTGTCTTTAGATTATTTCTCCTCCTATTCCCATGATAACACGTTCTTCATACCCCTCAGCCCATTGTCAGCATTCTTTCATGTTACTGATCTTGGAGAGTTTTTTTAACAGTTAACTGCCTCTTCTAGAATAGAAAACTATCGAATACAACAACCTGTAGTTTTTTTTACATCATTTATACAATAAGATAATTTGAAGATACATCAATGTTTTATCTTACACAAACCGCCTTCACGTTGACCACTGATGATGTATAACTGTAGTCCCACCTGTTTAAACCTGAGTAGGTCTACCTTCTCCAGCGATAGCATTAGCATAAGAAGGAGGAGGATAAGACTGGTAAGGGTACTGGTGCTGAGGTACAGCTATGCCCCTCTCATAATCCCGCTCCGTCCAACGAGGGGCGATGCACTTCTGAAAACGCTGCAAATGAAAGGAATAAAAACGATTTAAAACTGTAATAAAAATATTTTGAATTTGATGGCCGTATTTTCTATTTTATTCATGACGATCAAAAGGAGAATATTTGAAGTTTCACAGACTCTCTTGTAGGTTATTCGTTTATCAAATGATATTTTTATAGCATTTCTGTCAAGGAAAAAAATCTGCTTTAATTATTATCACGAGTAGCCTTTTCCAGACAAGCTCTTTTCCTATAACCTTTATTAAGGTTTTTCATATAATCGTATTATGACATGCAAATTTAATCATGGTAAATGTATTGTATGAAATGATTGTTGACTGAGTGGAAAGATGAAATAATACTTAAGGATACGATCAGTCGATAGTTTGCCCACCGAAGAGATGTACATAAAAAGAGCAAAATCAATCCGTGTTCGGGAAATGCACTTAACATGCGAACAAAAATTTTCTCGTATCAAATTGAAATCGAATTTCAAGTTTTTTCTGACTACATGATTTCTGATTTCCTTGACGATGGCTTGCTGCTTTCGTCTGATGCTAGTGTAATCCATCATACATGCCAATGTGTTAACAATCAGTATGCACCGATACACAAAATGGAAAGACAGATAAGTAATATGTTAGCTTAGCCCGTTGCGTACGCGGCTAAATATCTTTAATATTGATTTATGAGTGAAGATGGGCCCATGGGGCCTTGTGATGGTGCATGAATATAAATCAAACATTTGTGGGATTGTACCGTATTAATTCCACAAGAATGCGTTGCCAATATTCTAGCTTAGCGATTGAATTTCATCATCCATAATCCATTTTCCACTGCAAGCTATCGAGGGATGAATCTCTTTATTAAGACATCTTAAGTTCCATCATGGTCGTATTGTGATTGTATATCACAACAACTCTTAAGGTTATATCTTCGACGCGGGTTGTCATGAAAATGAGAGAACATTTCAAGAGTGATGTGTTCCATGCATGGGGCTAGTACCTCCAGGTTTATGTTTTTATGCTTCAAAAAATAAATATTTACGTTCAATATACTAAGACAATGTACAAGCATAAACCAATGGTTTATATTTTTCTTATGAGTCTAAATCCTTAAGCTACTCAGAGAACACATTGAGTATATGGACATTGTCAACAACTTAATGAACGTCACAGTATTTTCGTACGCCGGCTCAGGTGGATCTCTGATGATTTTGTTTTTAATTTTGATCGAATTTTTTCCATTTTAAGTATCATCCATAATTCATAATATATATATATATATATATATATATATATATATATATATATTAATGTTCATTATTATCGTGTTCCCTTTCAGTAATTGTTCCTTAGAGACATGTGCAAGGTTTTCTCTTCTCCTAGTCTCCCATCAGTCTGTAAAAACATAAACATTTTGGGTGGAATCATTATGATAGCCAGGGTTTAGCAAAACCTGGGTTAACATTTTTATGGAGTAACAGTAACTGTTGTCGACTTTTTCACTAATTAAAAATTATTCTTATCATGCTGCAATAAGTTGATAAAACTATTTGAGTCTGGAAATGTGAAGAATATAAAAATAGTAAAATATAATGAATTTTAATAATTTCTACGAATATGGAAGAAGTATTATGAAACAAGTGTGGTTTAATATTATAATTGAATGCGATTGAGGTATAGTTATCAGAATACCATGCAATTATTGTCTTAATTTTATACGATACGTGCGTATAATATTATTATTTTACGCTTCACTTTCCTTCCGATAATATACATTAACGCTTTACGCGTTAATATATTCATTCTGTAACTTTTTATCGCATATCAAAATCATCAGATTTAGAATATATAATATTCAAAACGTGATATTTAAGCAGTATGTGCTAATAGAGAAAAGGGAATGTTGAAATGATTATGCATTCCTATTTGTAGAAAGTGGTCTTGTTTATACATCTCCTCTTCTACTTCAGAAGACACTCAGCATCCCCCTTGGGATTTCCTTGTCAATGATGTGTCTCTGTTTGGTGACTTTGCTCAATACAATAATAATGTAACTCTATGTTTGGTTTCCACACTTTCACTTTCCCTTCAAATGAATCCCCTTATTTCATCTTGTGTGAATAGTGTTTTATGATTTCCTCATTAGTCATAATTTTATAATTTATATGTATTCCAGTATTCTAAGCTTCTTTTCAAGAAACAGTTTCCATGGCAACAGTGACGATATTTCCCTTTGGAGGATTTTAATGAAATAACCGACGAACATCAAATTTTCATTCGTGTAAACCCGATGTGAACCTCCGCCCTTCTATCATTAACGCAAACAATACTATATAATAAATGAAAAATATTTTTATAGGTTTATTTTTTTCAGAATAAAACAAGAGTAAAGGGGAAATATCGAGTTTGCACGTCGATTGCTTTCAATTTACCATACCGGAGTCACACAGTGTAGTTACAAAGTAGATTATTTGAAAACATCGTTCAAACTGAACTGCTCAAATTCAACAGTGTAAAGATATTTTCACACTGTAGACACCTCGACAGTGTAACTGTTCACAGCGTGTTCATAATGGTCGACTTCGTAAATATGTGATTCACACTGTGCTCAAAGTGTGATGGTGACTTCACACTGTGTTCCACACAGTGAACACATTGTGGGATACTTTGTTCTCTCCAGTGGGGAAAACATGACCCCTTATTTTTTCATACCTGGAAAAGTATTTTCCCCAAATTCCTGAATGATATTATTTTCAAATAACATTTTAGCTCATTCAATTCTACCCTCATTTCCCGTTTCATTTTCCTCGGTTCTTTTTCTTTCCCACCATTTTGCCAACTCTTAATTTATACTTCCTTTCTCATTCATTTATTAGTATTTCGGAATGATTGATTCTTTTTCACATGTTCTTTTTTTCTTTCCTTTTTCCTCTTTCTTTCCGTCTTACCTTTCTGCTCTTTCTTTCTTTCCTTCCCTTTTTCCTCCTTTCCTCTTCCCCCTTTTCTTTTTTGCTTCCCTTTTTTCTTTCTTTCTTTCTTTATTTCTTCCTCCCTTTTCATGTCTTCCCATTTTTTTCGGCAAAATCCACCAGGGGAGGCAAACTGCCCCCGTCTGCATATTACGCCACTGGTATGACTTCAATCTGTGCTGTTAGGGGTTTGTTTTAGTGGTGCTAATTTTAGAACACATATCGTACAGCTGAGTAGTTCATTTTATATACCTTACTGAAGAAAAACTTTTAACCTATTTACATTGTGATACCTGCATGGGTCGACACTCTGAAGGCGACAAAGGCTGCTGGGTCTAATGAATAATTGATGATACATCTATCATGAACGTGTCCTGATGGAGTATAAGCATTCCATCATTATCCCTCTACTGATAAGCTAACCTGTGAATATGATGGTGGAACCTACAGCGTTTCCTCATCAAACATACTTCGATGGATAAGACAAAATGAGCGTGCCTAATATGTTTTTTGGGGGCAAGGTTCGGGTGGGTGAATACATGCAGTATATTAGAGTAATCATTGTTCACAAAAAGACACACGTATGATAACAAACACGGAGGGATTACCTTCATGAGTAGACCATGTCATTTTTTTTTAAATATATTATTTTTGTTCCGACATGATTCAGCTGATAATGAGTATAACGAGTGTACCACACACAATGTTCATATCTTACCTAGATAACAGTAATCCATTGCAAAATGGCAATGACCAATCAAAATTATTTTTTATATCAATATGTTCTTCAGCATAATCACTATTAATCAATCAAAATTAATGTTCTTTTACATTGACCTCACTTTACGTGGCTCTGATCCATCCATAATTATTATAGTCAACACCGTACAGATCCTCCTGTCATTTAGATCCACAATAATCATAATTTCATTCTAAACAGGATTATTTTCCTGACTGTTTTGATATCCTTCTAGAGTGAACTGTGCATCTCTTTAAATACTTTCACTTCCAAAATGGGTATAATCCATTTTTATAACATGTATAAGGAGAGTGGGTCCTGGTCAAGATTAGCTCTTTTTATTCATAGTGTTTTTACTGAAAAAGCTGATTAATGGTTATAGTTCTCGGGTAACATCTATACAATAATAATAAAGTTAAATCTGATTAGATATTTTCAAGAGTGTAAATTAAAAATAAAAACAGGACTGTCATTATTACTGCATCCACTTCATCTAATCGCATATAGGCTTCCATATCCTCACGTGTATCCATCTTTCTTAAATCACTACAGACCGAGTCTCGAACAGAATTACTTCAGATTTATCTATCTAGTCAAATCTACTTCTCCTCTATCTATCTATCTATATATAAAACTAATTAATATAAAGTTCCGACCTCGATCTTTGACTAGAAGGGTCTAGTGGACTAGTTAAGAGGGATATCTCCTTACTCTCACGCATGCATAGAGGGTATTTATTTGGTTTAATGACCCCGTTACACGTCAGATGATATCCAAGGCAAGTGGTGGTCAGATCGAAATCCTTCTGTCAGTGAGGCCAACATTCTGTTCAACACCAATATCTCATTTAGAGAGCGTATATTGAATTCAGATTACCTTGGAAAGGAAAAAGATTATTGTTCATACGTTTTGAGCATAATCATGAAAATTATTACGATCATTACCAAATTAAATAATGATGAATAAAATTATGTATTCGAAATCGCTGTAATTTTCATTCAACAAAAGTACTTTCAATTTACGAGTCAATGAACTTCGTTCTCTTGACCTTCCTAAATTATGTATGCACTGGGATGATTGTTTCTTCTATTTCAAGAAGTTCCGCTAATTTATCCTAACAATTCCTACATTTGTCAATCAATTTCAATTCGCCTTACTCCACAGTGATAGCTAACTAACTGTATGAATAAGATTTCTCAATTTCAATCTTCTTTTTGTTGGTTTATTCTGAGCATTATTTTTTTTTCTTTAAGACCTCCAAACATGTCTTTCTTTCCAATTCCCCGAATTACTCATCACTGCACAGCAAAAACTGTGGTGTTAACCGATGTACATAGAGGACCACATCAGTTATTTTACACCGGTGTTAAATTGGTGGTGTTAGTTTTACACCTATAGGTGTTATTACAACACCTTTGGTTGTTACATTTACTACACTCTTTGGTGTTATGTTCAATCTTTAGGGTGTAATTTTAACACCTCAGGGTGTGGTACTGTATTAACACCAATTGGTGTCAGTTTTAACACCACAGTTTTTACAGTGTGTAAACCAAAATAGTCACTGAACTTCGTGCTAATGACCCCATAAGTAGAAGTTGTTGTTTGAGCTTCTCTTTCAAATTAAATTCTTTTTCCCTCCCATTCACCATATTTTAATTGTTCCTCTAAGTACATTTTACTATTTCATTAGAACTTTCTTTACCTTTAATTACCCACTATTAAAATGTTACCAGTTCTTTACTGTGTAGTATCAGCTTCTTTAATGTTACGTAATTTCATGCCTCTAAATTCTGGTTTAACTACTTGTAATTTATTTGGTCGAGAGTTATTTCACCTCTATATCATTTAATTGATTTAGTCCAAGTTTTCCTGCTCGTGTCGATTCTTGATGATGATTTGAAATAAAAATTTCAATTTGAAACTCGTGAATTATGGCTCTACTCGGAGTTTTCTTTCTGTCAAAAGAACGCGTTCCCTTTAATGTATGGGGCCCAGTCCTTTTTCTTGTAGAGTCTTCATCGATGCTTTGGGGTCAACGTATCTTTAAAATACACGTATCATGACTTCAATGGCGACAATCATCTCTCCATATACGTATCGTCATCGAGTACGTTTCAATGACATACAATCCATACGATGAAAAGATCGTACTCCTCGATATTATATTTCCTTAATTACACCCAGCTCTGTAGAACAGGATTGCAATGTGAAGGTCATTTCCCCAATGTACGAGGTATTTAGTGACTACTTATGCTAAATTATGTACTACCAAAATTGAGAAGGAGCTTTTCAAAAGAAATTGTTTCACAGAAGACCGATGCTGCTTCTCTCACAAAATTGAAAAGACCGAAGCAAATAGTAATGAAGTCGTTTCCTGTGGTAGAATTTAAAGAACATATACCGCTTTTTATGTTCATCATTTTCTGTTCGAATAATTAAAATGTTATGTCAAATAATAAATATTATTCAACATAAAATCAAACAGTGACATGATTACATTTTGTAATAAGTTAGAAAAGACAAAAAAAAGAAAATGCTCGTGTTTTGTACCTCTTACCTATACATCCACGTAGCTCCTTCAAATTGTATTCATTTGGTACATGAATATTTGGGCTATTTTTATCTGATAAATGCGTTCACAAAATGAGATCCTTTCAATTTCATTCTAAATTGGATTTTGATAAACAGAGAGTTATGGAATTTTAAGTTGAATACATTGATCAATTTAAAGTAATGGGACAGGGATATTGGCACCAAATATTCTTGATTGTTAACCGCAGATTGATGAACTATATATAGCCGTCTATTACATCAAAAGTTTGTTTGCTCTTTGTCATGTATGTCAGTTGGCTTATCTATCTTAAATACTAGCTTTGATATTTATGAGTACCATGACTATCTTTATCTTAATAGACATTTATAGTTGATATCATATCTGTATATCATATTTATGTCATCTATTTTCATTTGACTTTATTTGTATGATACACTGTTTACTTGCACATATGAGTAAAACTTAATATTTGAAAGATGCATTAATAATTGACCAGCAAAAGCAAATTAGATGGAAACAGAATTAGAAGAAGGAAGGAAAGATAGATCACATGATTTTCAAATAAGTTTACAGGTATTAGTGCAAATGTGTATATACAAAATATTTCGTAATAGATGTTACGTACAAGATTTACATGCAGTTACGGTCGTGGTCAAAGTCGAAAAGAAGCAAAAAAAAAACCGCTCACTGAAAAGACGTACGTCAAAAAATCGTGGATAACTCAATATGTCAGGTCCGAAGCAAAATAAATGAAGTCATATAAAGTGGTTGGTATTTTATTTCATGACTGAAACTAACTAGTATTATTCTATTAATAATCCCTTGCTCCTAGACCCTTCTCATAACAAGGGCCGAGGACAGAGGCGTCGATCCTGGGAGGGGGGGGGGAATATTGTTTTGCTCCCCAATAATTCCGCAAAAATAAACTAAGATTGTAATGTTACACAAAAATCAGCAAGCGAGGTTGAGATGCACAACTCGTTCTTTATTTAAAATCGTGCTAAAAAATCCGCTTTTCCGATTGGAATATAAAATTTTTCAGCTCGCGCTTTGCGATTGCATCATTTCTGTATAGCAAAAACACATACTTTTTTAGGTGAATAGAATGTCCCGTTTTCAGTTCTTAACCTGAAAAGAATTCCCGCTTCGATTTGCAAAAATGATTTGTTGGACATATATCTTGTTCTTTATTAAAAGCGTCCATTATAGACTCGTTTTTTTCAGATCGAAATATCAACATTTTCAGCTCGCATCCATTTTTCTTTTAGATACCCATCTTAAATATTGGTACCAAAAATGTTTAGAATATCAAGCTTTCAGGTCACAATTCAAAGATATTTCAGCTCGCTCTCGACACTCGCATTATCTGTGTAGTGAGACATGTATCCTCATGGGTCACTATATATAAACAATCATAAACAGGTACCTTTTTCCTGTTTTCAGGTCAGTATACTAAAAATTTTCAGCTCGCGCTTCGCGCTCGCATTAATCTGTTGAGGAGATATGTGTCTCTTTCTCATGAGTCTCATATATATTATATATATTTTAGATCAATAGTATGGAGACTTAACTTTACTCACACTTAACTTTACTGTCAACAATACACTATACTTACGGACTCAACGATCCTGGTGAAGGGCATGTGCCTAAAGGTTGATAAAGACGGGTATTGACCTTGCCACGGCCAGCTCCATACTATTGATCTCAAATATAATCATGAAGGAGACCCATACACGTACATCGCCAAGATTGATCACATTTATATATATATATATATATATATATATATATATATATATAATATATATATATATATATATATCGTGGGTGAGTTTGTTTTGTGTGATCGAGCGCCTTAGGAACGTTGATTCATTATTTTGCCCGCCCCCCCCCCCCCCATCTGAAAAAAGGGATCGACGCCCCTGGCCGAGGAATGATTTTAAAGGACAAGTCCACCCCAAACAAAATTTGATTTGAGTAAAAAGAGAAAAATCCAATTAACACTGAAAATTTCATCAAAATCGGATGTAAAATAAGAAAGTTATGACATTTTGAAATTTCACTAAATTTTACCAAAAAAAAGTTGTATGCACATTCTGGTCGGTATGCAAATGAGGAGACTGATGACGTCATGCCATAATTCGTCCCTGAACATGTGGAATTAGCATTGTTTAATAGTACAAGTTGGTCCTTACAAATCTGTATAAACTGAAATATTGTTTAAATAAAAAACAACGAAAGAAATAGTGAGTGAGGGACAGCATCGACCGTCTCATTTGCGTGTAGTTGTACATATCAACATTTCGTGAAAAATAAGTGAAACCTTAAAATATCATAACGTTCTCATTTTACATCCGATTTTGAAATTTTCAGCGTGAAACTAGCTTGATTTTTCTCTATTTATTCAAATCAACATTTTTCTGGGGTGATCTTTACCTTTAAAGGGGATCTGAACATTTTCACATTTTTGTGATACGATTACGGTTTTGCATCATAGTGAGATATCGCATTACATCTCATAGGGCAGAAATGTTCATTATTAACTCTGTCTAGATCTATATCTATTATTTCAGAATAATCAATCAAGCAATATAAGACACTTAATCACTCTTGCAAGATGTGAAGTGTTAATGAGATTGACACAATCAATGATTGGTTCACACGAAGAAATCAAATTAGAAATATTGAAGAAACGTTTGGTTTCTTATTCAATATTTCTTTATTCTTTGATATCATCACAATACACAAAGACACAATCCAATCACCTTCCCTTGAGTATGCTAGAGTTGTTACCATGACAACAAACAAGACGTTAAATAAAACTCACACGCTATGGCATAATGAGTCAACTCATTATTTTTTTCTCCTTCATTTTCTTTTCTCTTCAACTACTCAAAATTACACCATCCAAAAGTCGTATTCAGAAGTAATCACACATGTCGACGGTAAATCATAAATAGATCTCGGTCATAAACATGATATTGAGCACTACAAGGGGGGGGGGGCAGACTGTCCCCCTGACGAGTCACAACCCATGCAAGGGACGTATCCCCCCCCCCCCCCCGACGAGTCAAAACTGATCCCTGGCCTTTGAACTTGAAGACATTTTTTTTTTGCTTGTCATTTTTTTGGCGGACGAATCCCCCCCCCCTGTGGAAAATCCTAGGTAGGTATGCTATACAGGAACGGAATAAATTAATTATTTGTCAAAACACAAGAAGTTCGCCACGACGTGTTCAGACTCCGCCAGGCAACAAAGACATCAATACAATCTCGGCTGTTTGTCTTTGAATAGGATATGGCTTTGATGTCTGAATGATGGATTTCATATTATTTTATTCATGCCCTTTATGATCTTGATAAGACTAAATGAATAAGAAATGAAATGAATAATAAACCAGTCCCAGGGTAGTTCGTTGCAATCAGAGGCACTTTTCATCGTGTTCATGATATCTACTCCGATATATGCAAAATCAGGACTGGGATATTCGACTGTATTGAGGACTGGAGGGGGGGGGGCATGATGGCCCCCTCCCCCTTCTGATCTCGGCCGCCGTTCGCGTGATCGCACCGAAATTTGGCACACACTTTCTTTTCCACAAAAACTGCAAGCCAGTACAAAAAAAGAACAACTGAATGATCAGTTTTTATTTATTATGAATAAAATATGCAAATTTATTCTTGAAAAACATTATTTGCATATTTAACAACCAATTTCACTTCATTTTTTTTTTTTTTCAGATGTCATCTTTTTAATCTAATTTTAAGGTTTCCACAAAGAAAAATTACGAAAGCGATTTTTCCTTATGTATTTCTTTGTTTTTTTAATTTATCTAATGTATTTCTATGCTTTTTCTTCTTTCGTTTTTCATTGCTTTCTTTCAATGAAATTATTACAGACCACTTAAAAACTAAATAAAACCCTAAATTAATTAGAATGAAAAATAATTACCCTTTCTATGAATTTTATCTGCCATAGACTTTGCACACAAAGTATAAAAATGTGCCATTTTCGGCATGACATTGTCTCATAAAAAGTCACGTGGCGTTGCAATTCTATACCCGTATGTCGCAAATTTGGTCGCAAAAATTGCGTGAGACTCAATAGAAAAAAAAGTCATAAATTTTGCGGCGTTGTATTTTTTAGTTTTGGAAATATCGCGCGAAGCATCGAGGGGGCATCATGCTACCCCCCCCCCCCACACCGTCCTTTTAGAGTTAAGCACGAGGCAAACAAGAACTTCATGGAAGTCTTCCCCGAAATGAGGTACACAATACGGACAAAATAAAAAAATTTCATACCAACTTTAACAAATTATCAATATTCCACACAAATGTATATATATATATACATTTGTGTGTGTGTGCAGGTTCATAGGTTTGAACATTCACTTTAGTAGAATTACAAAGCTGAAATTCATACTCATCGATTTCTTTACAAAACATCAAATGATTGAAATAAGCAGAAATAGTAAAGAATGAATATAAAGAGCATGATCAGAAATAATGTTGATTGATGTGTCCTAATTATAATCCAAAGAAACAAATATTACTCATATTTATTGAATTATTAAATCACTGAATTGTATATAAAAGGATTATACCCTACAGGGAATACCAAACTGAGAAATATATAAAAAAAATAATATAACTTTGGTAATCTCTATAATGCCATATGGGTTGATAAACAAAGAGCCTTACATGTAATTCAACGCACTGGATCTTAGCATATTTTACTGATTCATATCATTCGCCCTTGTCCTATACATCGTCACTATATTAAATATTCATTTGTTTGATGAGCGGAATGAAGTAGTCTCATTAGCAATGAATGATTTGACCTTTGGAAATTATCTGAACCTAACAGTCGTCAAACAATATAAGTAACTACAGAAGAAGCAGACTATGCACGTATCCCGCTTTAAGAATCTTTACATAATTATAATAAAGAATGAACATCGATAATCATATTGGACAAATCATTTGATTTGTATAGATGCTCCTGATGTTTACAAATGCAAGTATGTCAATAGAAGAAGACAATCAAAAGATAAAGGAAATACTTGAGGAATTTCTTGTTTTGTTTCTATGCGAATTACACGTTAGTCCATGCACTAGATGATATCATTAAATATTATCATGCACTATAGTAAGCTACAATTTGGATTCGTTATGAAATATTGAATTTTTGCTGGGGGAATTTTTAATACATTTAAGACATTTCTAGTTATCAATGGATGAATTAATGATAATATCCTTATTATTTTTCGTATATCATATTCTTGAAATGTGTGTTCCAGATTACTTTTGAATCGGGACTATAGCACTAATTTATACAGAGTTTATGGCATGGAGGTCATTACCGAGATGAGTATAGAAAAGGGGGTTAAAACGAATGTTTACTGGGAATTTGTATCAGCCTCATTACAAATCGAGTACTCGCCTATTTTATATAGGTCATTACGAGATTATAAGCATTAGTTTGATTATTTTGACAGCTTTAACTTATCTTATTTTTTTATGTCAAAAAGATATTTTTCAGTAAATTTTCAAAAGATTATGAAATGCAGTTGAGAAGAATATCGGTTTAGACATTACTATTCAACCCTGCAAATGATGAAAAAAAGTAGAGTGATTAGATTTTTAATGGATCCAACCGTTAAACATGTTTTACATCATAAGGGAATTCAGCATAAGGCCGATAGTTTCCACGGCAAAAAAAACTGAACGAAATATCCCATATTACCACTCAATATGAATATCATATAGGAAAAACAGAATGAAATACCAATTTTCTGCTTAGTTATTATAACGTATACAAATCAATCAATATTTGCAGGTAGAAATATCGAATGCCAATAGTGCATACTTTTATCAAGGTATAGGACGTAGACATTGCGTAGGTGCATTTCCCTATTCTTAAGGTGAGAGGGATTCATCTATATTTAGTTCTTGATTCTTTCTTTTGAGATATATAGCTACATGTAGTTCGGTTCAAGGGTTTTACTTACAGTCAATTTTTTATAGGCTCGCTCATCCAGCATCTGTCAGAAACGACTTATAAGATTGTGTATGGTATAGTAGCAGTTCAGTTTGGAACAAGGTGACACCCAAATATTCTGTCTATCAAAGGTAGAATCTTTGACCTGAATTAATCTAACATTATATATATATATATTTATATATCTCTTTCTAACAGCAATAAGTTGTGTTTTATATAAAAAAAAATAGAGACTTAGATTCTGTCATTTTATTAGTTAATGAATCAGCAATGATGTTCGAACATTAAAGAGTTTATGGTATGATCATTTGAGCACTTGTGTTAGAAGACAAAGAATCATTATCAGGAACTTCCAATGCATAACCCTTAGACCCTAAAAAAAAACCGGTGGGAAGAAAAGTTACGAATTACTTTAAGCACGAGTGGTGACACTTTCTAGAACTATGTGATACATCCCTATGTAGCTGACTTAGCGCCTAAGAACATGTTCCTTTCGTGTTTAAAGCCATGTTTAACTTTATGAAACGCTCACCAGGTCGCCAGGGTTAATACTGAATCAGAATACACCCATGGAGTATCATGAAGTCTGCATTAACACATACTTAATGGAAGTAGATTTAAGATTGTACTCACTTCTCTGAGTGATCCTTCGGTGACGATGAATAAATAGACCATGTAAACTGGGATACACATCATTGAGCTTAGAGCTACTAACCAACCAATCACCTCACCCCATACAGGATATGTGTAGTCTTCATACTCAACCCTTTTGTATTTTACCAAGCTGAAGAGAAATACACCCTGCAAAGAAAAGAATGAGATATCGTGGATATTATACTGACATTCAACCCAAATAATTAGTTGCTTTTAGAGGGAAAAGAAAAATCAAACAAAGTGAAAATATGAAAAATATCGGAGTAAAATCGGACAATCAATAAAAATGAATTTATAAAAGGTGTAAAAAAAATATTGGTAATCACTATGGAGATTATGGTTGCTGTCAGAGTCATGTAAGATAAGGACTATACTTCCAAATACTCCAATACATAAGATGGTTAAAAAGGCCTTTTTAACTTCAAATTATATTCTACTTTCAGGAGGACATTAAACAATATGCTACATGTGTTATATTTGATTACTGCATCAGGGGAATAGAAGATAACCAAAAATCCAATACATGGCCAATGGGAAAGTTTTCCCTGCCACTTTTTCATAATTTACTTATCCAGTCGCCAATTTGAATTTTATCTTAAGAATTTCTATGTTTAAACAGCTATAAGCTTCTTATTGCACGTCCGGTTTCTTTCAGATTTTACCATTGTTTTTATTTTTCTCTTCTCCCACACAACATTTTATATTACCGAGGCTGGATTATCATTTAACAAATTATATGTCTGAGCTTATTTATGTCATCTTAATGTGACTGTAAAGCCTTTGATTGTTTTGCTAGGTTGGAACACTGAAAAGTGACAAGTGAAAAATGAAAAAAAAAAGATCTACATCGTAGAAGAGGAGCTGGTCTTACAGGGCGGGTGAGGATGAGAGGGGGGGGGGGTGATACTTGAAAGCGTCTCATCAATATTTTGTCGTCTGACAAGTCACATCTGACAATTTTCTTGATTTCAATAAGCTCATATTAACATTTTGTCTAACTGTTACTATGGTAACTAACAGTCGGAAAACACCGACAAGTTTCCTTCTACATTGATAAAACGCAAACTTTACAAATTACAGACGTCACAAGGAAATTAGTGAAATACTCTTAAATGAAAAAACTGAGACTGCAGCTCATAGGTAAAAACTAATAAATACATGTATTCCCGAAATATTTTGCTAATTCCTATTTTACACATTGGTTAGTGTGCTTCCTTATTCATCTATGTTGATCTAAACGCGACTGGAGGTTGCATGACGAATAACAAATCTTCTTATCCCACACACGTAGGTATGAGGACACAGTCCCAGATTGGTGTTTGTAGAAGTGATAGAAGAACCCTAGTGGATTCGATCTACGTCAATTTGTGGTAAGGGTGATTGGAGGCTACCTGAACAACACTCAATGCATACGCAGTCATTTATAAGGTTGATTGTGTTATGCTAATCAACAGTGAATTGTTACAACATGGTGTATGCAGCAACTTTTCTTTAAAATGTGGCAAAAGAGCGATAATACTTGCCTTTTTTTAATCAAAATGTATTTTGTGGTAGGTTTAAATAAAATATCGTGTTAAATCTTTCTTTTACTTTATTTTCAATAGTTACCTTTTCGTTCTCTTTTTTGTGGAACTTTTCTTAGGGGACAGATGCACTTTACACCAGAGCTATTCAGTAGAATACACAAATTTAGTAAAGGAAACGAAAACGGAGAGTGGAATAGGGGTACTGAATAAAGCTGGATAAAACCAAGCTCAGAAGACCGTAAAACTTACAAAAAATAATCATTTAAAAAATGGCAAGAGGAATAAAAACAGTCATAAAACGGATCCGTCAAAATTACACATTAAGTTACATGCAAGATTGTTAAATTCAGAAGGTAAAAAAAAATTCATAACTGATTACAGCGAAATAAATTGCGGCATGTTTGCTAAAAAATAAATAATAATAGTACTTTCCTACGGATCATTTTGCTAAAGATATGTGAAATGGCTCGATTTGAAACTGGTTGATAAGTACTGTTTAATATCAATAATTGTTTATTTCCTAACTTTTAAAGGTTTGTTTATTGGGAAATTTTCAATCCACTTTTTTATTCTTCTCTTGCACCTTCAGCCATAACAATTTACGTCATTAATAGCTACGTTCATTGCACTCCTAACAAAAATTTATTTGAATGGAAACTAGAGCAAAAATAGCTCTTGAATTTCACAAAATCGGTTGTTTAAATGTTTCGCGTATGATGTAACTTACCCCCAGCCTCCTATAGCGTTATTAATTTTCATGAGTTAAAAAAATATATTTGTTATCGCATCATAGATAAAGGGAGTCAATGATGTCACATATACACTTTATTTGGCCAATTTCATGGGGTGAAATATCAAATATTTGAACATTTCCTCCTCTAATCGCAATGACGTAAACCTTGGATAGATTTCCTATGCATTATTTTGTAATCATTACTGAAAATATTTTTTATCATAGTGCAGAGCTTCATTAACGATGTCAAATCAAAGAAATGTTTATAATTATCATCGGCTCTCTCATGTGAACATATCAATTTTCTGATAATCAAAAATTAAATTGCAACAATTTTTTACATGCAGCATTTTGTTTGTCTTTTCTCAACTCGAGTCATTATTGACATGATTGAAGGGACATTGCTGCCTTACATACCACACAGATTAAAGGTGTAAAGATAGTCCAACAAAGTTTCCACCACATCATAGGCCGATATCCAAGCATCTGTTCAATGTTCTTATAGAATCTATTCACACCTGTTTGGAAGAAGAAAAAAAGAAAAGATCTTCAGGAAGGAAAGAATATTAAATTCGAATTGAAGTAGGGAGGTTCTCAAAAAATAATATCATCTGTCATTGCCAGTTTAAGACATCCCTAACTTCTAAATAATTACTACAGTGACCTTTTGACGCCAAAATCTCATGAGATCACGACCGTATACTCCGTCAAAAAGGAAACATGAAAAGGTGTCGATTGTTCATATAAGAAATGCACAAAAACGTATTCGTAAAGATAAGAGGGAAGTAATGTAACTCAAGTTGGGTAAAATTATATAGCAAATAATTTTACCCGTGTATCAAATGTCCATAGGTACGGTACTCGAAAGAGTAATTTCAATTTTATATTGCCAAAACGTGAAGGACATATAGGGAACACTTTTTATTTTAATGGCATCTAATCTTGGAATGCTCTTCCCAATAAAGTAAAAGCAGTTAAAATATTTCCTCAGTTTAAGAGTGCAATAAAGAAGCACCTAAAACTGGAAGCTACTCGGGAGCAATATTACCATTAAAAATCACACATTTTGTACTGTTGGTTTCTACTATTTTAGATAATGTATACATTAGGGCATGTTAAAATATAATCTTGTTTCACATATCAGGAGGATTGTTGTTTGCTTCAGATGTTTGCATATTATTTGACTGATGGATATGTATGTATTTTATTATTTTTTTACCATATTCCAGTTTTGTTACAATATGTTAATGTTTTATACTAACTATAGGACCCCACTGGAAATAAGCCTTTCGGCTTTCATGGGCTATCCTGTCAAGGTATTCTTCAATTTCATTGTAAGCTCTTGTGATATTCTTGACGAATAAAATCAATCAATCAATCAATCAAGTTGAGATTCCGACACTATCGATCAGGGCCATACATTCTTTTTACTGGGAGTGCTGATGTAAATTTGACAAGCAAAAAAAGGGTCTCAGATCCGACTGTAGGTCATTTTGTCCCAACAAATGGAGAATAATAAACCCACAACTTGGGCAATGTTGGGGGTGGTTCAGCTTTATGCTATCGAGTAATGAACACTTCATGAGGATAAAACCCGAATGTTGGAAAGAAGGAGTATATTTAATTTTCAAACTTACCATAAAACCAACTGACTCCTATAGTCTGGAAAAATGTCAAGAAGAGGAGGCTGATACCACTGGATGAATACGTATTCAGAAGCTCAAACACATAGATACCACCCTGAGAAAAAACAAAAATTCTTTATCAAATGAGTCTTTCATAACTTTGCTTTTCACCATCTTTTATCAGCATGCTATATAAACACGATACAACGATTTTCATATTGTTTATTCATAACCAGGCAGGTCGGACTTGGAGTTACTCTTCCTTTTATTCTTGTACAATTTTCTACAATATACATTTTCGTTCAACTTAGATTCTCGCGGCATCATTTTAAACATATTATAGTTCCAATATGATTGCACTTTTAGCGTTTTTCAACTTTCTTTGGCTCCTGTCAGGTAATGCCTTGAGAAGATCAAAGTCATATAAAAGGAATAAGTGAAATAATTCAGCAGTTTGTGTCGTAATTACATGTATAAACCATGAGGGATTCACCCTCATTAGCAGGTCCCTCGGAGAGGACCTTAAGCCGTCGGTTCTTTGGTTGCTTGCTTACACGCATTCATGCGTTCTTAACAATCAGGTAAAAAATCACCACCACCATTTACCAATTAATTGAATAAATAAATAGATAAATGAATGATAAATAGATAATGAATACTAGAAAGATAGAGAGAGGGAAAGCAAGAAAGAGAATTAGAAGAATAGAGAATGGAAATATATGTGGATAGAGAACGAGACAGCAAGGAACATAGAGAGAGAGAGATACAGGGAGATAAATAGAGAAAGAAATGAAGGAAGAAAGGAAAAAAAATAAACGAATCGAATGAAAGAAAAGGAAAAGAAAGAAAAGAAAAGAAAGAGAATCAAGTAAATAAATTAATAAATAACTAATAAAACGAAAGAGACAGAGAGAAAGCAAGTAAGAGAATTCAAAGGATAGATAATGAAAAGATGTGTACCTGTGTAATACATCCGATTCCAATGAGATAAGATCCTAAACAGACGACTGCTATGAAGATTTCTTTATACTTCCGAAGATATCGAGGCCATTCATCAATGCATGCTGTGAAGAAACCTTCCATAGTACAGAACTGTATCAAGAAAAGATTGCAATCATTGATTATATGCTTGGATTACTTATCGTTATTGCAAGGCATTAGTCGATATTTATCAAAGAAAAAAAAAGGAAATTATTTTATCCTAATGAAAGTACATGTAAATGCATTGAGGGCGTTGTTTGTAGTCAGTGGTTACGACTCTCGTCTTTCAATCAGAGGGACGTGGCTTCGCATCTCAGCCATGGCGTGTTTTCCTTCAGCAAGAAGTTTGCCCACATTGTACTGCACTCGACCCAGGGGCCATTTCATAAAGCTGTTCATAAGTTAAGAGCGACTTTAAGAAAGACTGGTGATCTTTTCTTACGCGCTAAACCAATGCCAATGAATATACCGTTTACCATTTACTTACGAACAGCTTTATGAAACACCCACCAGGTAAGGTGAATGGGTACCCGGTAGGATTTATTCCTTGAATGCTTTAGCGCCTATATGGCGGCTTAGGTATACAGCTGTGGTAATAATGATATCAAGTATCAAGCGCAGTATGAGTATAGTAACTACGTTGGACCGTAATTATTAGAATCATTATTATGTATAGAATAGAAACAGTATGGTATGACTAATAGTCTTTTCTTTTATCTGATGGAGTTCATTTAATATTATGCAATTAACACCTGATCAAAAATATATTAAAGGAATGATACCATAAAGTTATTCGACGGACGGTAAATCAGTCAAATATCTAATGAAATATGGCTAATCGCCACTCAAATCAACAGAAGAAGAAAAAGAAGTGCTGAAGAGAAAGTCACATATCAAGAAAATTAACTTTCTCCCTTTATATACCGTCAGGCACAGGTGCACTATCGACAGATCGGCACACCAAGTAAGAAAACTATTTTGCCAAAATGAGCAGTTACCAAATGAGCCGTAACAACCCTCCGCCATATGACACTAACTTTATCGGTTTCCAAGTTGTGTTTACTTACTCATGCTCATGCGTGTATGCAAAATACGAGTTGTACCGAATGAAAGAAGAGTCTCTAAGCCTTACAAAGATATGTCATTAATCAAAATTTTAGTAAAATATAAATAAATCTTTGATGACCTTTTTTCCGGGGGGGGGGGGCATTGTGACATGTATATACTCTCCGAACATGCCGAATGTCAATTGAGTTAGCATTTTTTTTTTATTCAGAATCCAATAAAATTTAAATCATTGGGATGCTGAACATTTCATAAGCATTTTCTCAAACATAGTGCAATGAGGATATGATATCAAAGATAAGATAGATAACTAATTAAAAATTCTATCATAACTAGTCTTTATTATCGACAATAATACATTATTAATTCAAGGTATTTTCAAATTCGCCAACGAAGTTTTATATATAAATTTATATACCAATTAGATCCAAAAAATAGGTTGGTGTTTGACAACTAAACTGCATGCCAAATGATGGCGCTATATTTTCCACATGAATACAACCATTAAGCGAAGAAATAGTATACACGGTATATGGCAAATGATATTAATCTTGTTCAGAAGACATCTTCGATTTATATACTAGGTGTTCTATTATTGGCTTAATTGAACATCAATGCTGCTCGGATCGGAAGAATATTACTTGCTATAATTCAGCAAGTCTAAATTTCTAATTAAGCCGTCGGTTGCCATAGTTACCTGTGAATCAAGACCAACCATGAAGATCATAGAGAAGAACATAACTGCCCAAACTGATGGGAACGGGAGCTGAGCAATGGCTGCTGGATAGGCCAAGAATGTAAGACCAGGTCCTAATACATATAAATAAATAATTACTTACAAAATTAGTATGCTTTGCTAATACATTTCTTAACAGAGAATAGCACTTTGATTGTGATCAAGCCTGACTTAATTTTTAATATTGAATTGCTGCTATCAGTTTCTTACCAGCAAGAATTTCTAACGAAAGTATATTCAATAGGAAAAAAATGGATTTGAACTAGTACTAGAGTATCAATATATTCTTGGTCATATATCACCCCATTTTAGGTAAAAATTAGTTTTTCTTGTTATTGACATAATCAAGAAGCAAACGGAAAATGAATATCGTGACCAAGATACCGGTTAGCGATAATCGCCTAATATCAGATTCACTTTATCTATTTCAGATTAGTCCAATGTCGTATGTTTTTTTAAGGGTTTGAACTGTCAAAATTTGGTTCTGGTTGACGAAAGTTTCGACCATGGATGTAGAATATCTCGACATTATTTTACTCTTTCAAATATCTGACGACGTGCAAGCAAGTAAGCACTCTCCACCCAGGTTATCATTCTCACAAATAGAATAATAAGGGGGGGGGGTAGTCATACAAACCCAAAACACTCTGTACGGGATTGTATTAATAGATTCACTACTATTTGAAGTTCAAGTCGACATAATATTCATATTTATCATCTTACCACTTGTTGCTACATCGGCTACGTCTTTATTTTGTACATGGGCGAGATGTCCCAACGTGGAGAAAACAACAAAGCCTGCAAAGAAGCTGGTACCACTGTTAACACACGCAACCACCATTGAATCTCTGTTGTTGTTTTTTTTAAGTTAAGATTGAAATAAGGAGAAAAAGATGTAACACATTATCTTTCACTTATTATTGACTATTTCGTAGTGTTTGCAAAGTGTACGCACATTCACTTGCTTATTACTTCCGTGTAGGTACACCCTAATACTATTATGTGTATCTATAAGCAATGATTACATCCTAACGAATTGCATTTTGCGCTTCCGAGTAATTCGACAACGGTATTTTACAAAGCACAATAAACAATATACTAATCATAATAAAGGTGGATATGTTCATAATTTTGAAGACACGATTATAGCTATAAATATATTAACAAAAACTATTGTTTTTGTAAAATAAAATGCAAATATGAACCGTTCACTCTCTTCAATGACAACCATTATTTGCGCATCAACAGCACAAGGAAGGTTATCTCCTTTCACCATTTAGTAGTGTTTTTTATCATGAAAATAGTAACTTGGTATGATTGTGTAAGAGTAACTAAACGCTAACATAAAACAGAAATGAAAGCAAGGTATGATTTGTCTTAAAATACGAGATGGTTAGTGAAGGATTTAGAGATAAATTTTGGTCAGGGATCCTAATAATACAAATGGACGAGAACGGAGGAAGGCAGATGACCTCGTCAACTGCTTTTGCTTTTCCCTATACCCCCCCTCCCACATTTGCATAATTCCCAACGTTAAGGCAGCAAAAGCGAATGACCGCCGCGTCTCCTGCAACCCACTCTTTGTGAAACAGAGGTAGTTTAAACAGCAGATGATGTTTTTGGAAAGCAAAATGAGCAAACGTAAACTCAATATGATTTCAAACTTTGACTTTTGAATCTACGTTCTTTATTCAAAGCATCCAATATACAACTCATACTTCTTCATGTTTAAGTGGAGGTCAAAATGGGATTTATTTCAATGCATCATAATTCTGTAGTACTTTTTAAAAGTAACAAGTGGAATGCCTCTGGCCGTCTCACCTGCATCACGCGGTTCAATATAGCAGCAGTGCTGACTTTGAATACTACTCTAACTCGCACAAGATGTTCAGTGATACATGGTTATTCTTATGTCCACTTTTTATGAACTAGACCAATAAACTTACAGAGATATGATGGTTATTCAACAAAAAACCCCAACATGGCCAAAGTTCATTGACCTTACATGACCTTTGACCTTGATCATGTGACCTGAAACTCGAACAGAATGTTCAGTGATACTTGATTACTCTTATGTACAAGTTTCATGAATCAGATCCATAAACTTTCAAAGTTATGATGGTAATTCAACAGATACACCCAAGTCGGCCAAAGTTCATTGACCTTTGACCTTGGTCATGTGACCTGAAACGCGCACAGGATGTTTAGTGATACTTGATTACTCTAATGTCCAAGTTTAATGAACTAGACCAATAAACTTTCAAAGTTATGATGGTAATTCAACAGATACCCCCGATTCGGCCAAAGTTCATTGACCCTAAATGACCTTTGACCTTAATCATGAGACCTGAAACTTGCACAAAATTTTCAGTGATGCTTGATTACTATTATGTCCAAGTTTCATGAATCAGATCCATAAACTTTCAAAGTTATGATGGGAATTCAACAGATATCCCCAATTCGGCCAAAGTTCATTGACCCTAAATGACCTTTGACCTTGGTCATGTGACATGAAACTCATGCAGGATGTTCAGTGATACTTGATTAACCTTATGTCCAAGTTTCATGAACTAGGTCCATATATTTTCTAAGTTATGATGACATTTCAAAAACTTAACCTCAGGTTAAGATTTTGATGTTGATTCCTCCAACATGGTCTAAGTTCATTGACCCTAAATGACCTTTGACCTTGGTCATGTGACATGAATCTTTAATAGGATGTTCAGTAATACTTGATTAACCTTATGGCCAAGTTTTATTAACTAGGTCCATATACTTTCTAAGTTATGACATCATTTCAAAAACTTAACCTCAGGTTAAGATTTGATGTTGACGCCGCCGCCGCCGTCGGAAAAGCGGCGCCTATAGTCTCACTTTGCTTTGCAGGTGAGACAAAAATGAGCACTTGCACATTGTCAAGTTTAAAATCTATCATATGCATTATCATGTGTTAATTATCTCTTTATTGACTCAATGGTTATCTTCCCAAATATGTCCACTAATGTACTGAAATAATTTTCTATAAAAAGTGCCTTCAGTCAATAGCCCCTGTTTTCGCATCGTAAGATTTTTCCGTTGTGTAAACGCGCGGAACTTCTGAAACTGCGATTTTTTTTTTTTTTTGGGGGGGGTTAACTTTACTGATATCGTGCAGCTGAAACACGATCGGTAATGCTATTGTATTCGAGGTATTCCTCGTATAAATATCTACTTCTCACGTCATATATGAAAGCACGATGGAATCCATACTTCACATTATGTCTGGCAATAATAGGTCAAGCGTTAAGGTTGTTTATTAACAACATTTTATTAATGAAGATGAGAAAGAAAAAATGAAAGGGGGGTGGTCGTGATGAGATTAAAAGCCCCGTTTGTGCTCGGTCCATCTGTATTAGGATCCATGATTATAAATTACGATACAAGGGTGCTCTCTAGCACACCCTTTATGGAGGCACCCCGCAACGCCCCCGTCCCTACCCATGCGCCGCCCGCCTAGCGTTGTTACCTGTAGACATTATTGCTGAATTTGTTGTAGCTCCCTAGGGCAATTAGACTTCCAATACCAGTTCCATAAGAAAAGAAAATTTGAGTTGCTGCATCGATCCAAACCTAAGTGAGAAACAAAAACTAAAGAGTAAAATCAATTCTCCAATTTTCTCTTGCGCTTTGAAATTGATGTTCAATTTGTTAAATGATCTCTTTGGCACTGTCGTAAAAATTTACTATTAACAATTGCAGCTAAATAAGTCTGGTTGGTTTTGTCCAGAAAGAATCACAAACATACCCAATATAAAATAACTTCGTTTGGACCCTAACCATGCTCTTGTAAAAAATAGAAAATGATGATTTATTGTTCTTGTTATTTGTCTACAAATAATTTTTTAAATGGAACACCTAAATTTCTTGGAATTATTTAACAATGCGTGTAATCAAATACTTCTTCTATTTATTTGAAACATAAAGATGAAAATTGATTTTTTTTTAAAGTAAATTGAAAAGGCTAACACAAAATTCGACAAAAACAAAACGATGTTTTATTATTCACCCCTGAATCTGTGAGCCTTGAGAAATCTGGTTTGATGTAGTAAACGATGCCCTCTCTGGCGCCCTCTAACGTCACTCCTCGGAAAAACAGGACAATCAGCATGAGATAAGGATAAAGAGCAGTGAAGTAAACTACCTGTAAGAAATTCATTATGTTAGAAAACACAAAGTCATGATTTAGCTCACGAAAATCAGACGAGGATTCGCTTGAAAAATTGCCTTTTTTTTTCATTATTATAAGGATCACACAGTGACTGTAAATTCGTCGATAAATTCAGCCATTGTGGACAACATAAAAGACCCCATTGGAAATAAGCCATGTCGGCTTTCACGGGCTATCCTGTCGAGGTATATTGGTACTTTATACTAATACCTGTTATATTATTACCTGACAAATAAATCAATTAATTAGTTTCAATTAATCAAAACACAAAAAAATAGAGGAAAAGGTTAGCAAATATTGAGCCCCATAATGCCTTGTACACATGTATATAAAACAAGGAAATCGTATATGCACCAATAATTCTCATATTCGGTATACCTCTGTATGGAAAGAGAACAATAATTATCAATAACAAAGAGGAACTGACTTAAGCGTTCTCTTTTAATATCATAAATGGACCATTATATTATTAAATATAACAAAAAGTTTCACATGTGTGTTTGATCAATCATGACTTAAAAAGTGATAAACTTCCTAATGAAAAAAAGATATTCACAATCTTAAGCATTACATCCAACCAATTTTTTTTTTTTTACTTCTCAAGACAGTAACATGTTGGTGACATTAACCGCTGCGTATCGACAATGAGGCAATGTCAAGGTCTAATTGAGCGTTACATTTTACAAGATTTCTCTCTATTCAAATCCATCTGAATTGGACAGCAGACTGTTGATTAATACATGATGAAATGAGATATTTAATGAAGATAATCGTTCATGACGTTCATGTTAAGAGATAGAATAGGTTTATTTTTAAATTGTTAGTGAAAATGAAAGTAAACATATGAGTTCAATAATTATTGTAGGATGCACGATGAAACATTTTTCAATTATTTTGGCTCGTTGAGCCGGGACAAGGGAACGATTTTTTATAAAAGGGGGGGGGGGGTTAAAAATAACGTAAAAAGAATTAGGGATGTACAAATGTGGGCATTACAGCATCAAAATAATTTCCAGAGGAGCACAAGAAAAATGTTTGGGGTGCTTTAGCACTACATCTCCAATAGATACATCACTCTGTCATACCATTATTTACCGAACAAAATCACACCTAATATATACATAAAATAAAAACTTAGGATATACTTACGTCAACTTGCACTTTATTTTTTTCATATACTAATATTTGCCTCATCAAAATATTTTTTAAATATTATGTTAATACAGTTCTGAATTTATGTCATATTCAGAAAAATCTAAACCACGAGATAGCATATCCCCTCCTTCCTCCTTCTCGTTATTTTTACTATGAATTATATGAATCAACTCGACTCGTTATTGTTTTAGGTTTGTTTATGTAAATAACCGTACTGTATTTATTATTTTCATGTTGCCATGTATCATGTTCGTCTATAACAGGTAACCTGTACATGATTGTTGTAACCATTTTCCCTTTTTTATCAATACAAGGTGGTTTATTAAAAAAGTGTTATCATGTTAAAACTATTTCAGTATAACTTATATTTTTTCCAAAGGATATGCTCCATAAGAACACACCATTGTTTTCTTTTCTCTCTCTTCCACCCCCTATTTTTTGTCTTCTCTCTCACTCTCTTCATCGTCCTTGACTTTATAGTGTTTGCAATGTGTACATGCTATAGAGTGTACATCACTCTATCTTAGCATACTTTCCTTTATTTTCATTAAGTAATTTTGATCTCCTGAAATCTGTCAACACTTTGCCCACTATATACTGTATAACCCGATTTTTTTTATAAAATTATTATTATGAAGCCCTTGGAAGTTGGAACATAATTATAAAACATGAATGACATGCAAAGTAAGTTCAAAGTACTTGAATTCTTCGAATGCAATCGGAGAAAAAGCATGAATTGTTTTATATTTCATGAAATAACAACATATGTGGTAGCACAAGTATCATGTTCTCCATGAAAAGAAAACATTCTGAACCTGTGGGCATGTTGGGAGTTTTCAAAACCAGACGAACTGGGTGGTAATCTTTAGTTGTCATCTCAACATACATGATTTAGATATCATCGACGGTATAAGGTGTCCCAAGAAAAGAAGACGAAATTCGTCTCATCTCTGAGACGAAGTTTATAGATGGAGGTCTCCACATGTATAGGCCTATAGTAGGCAACAGTCCTGCCGTATTTCTTCGCTACATTTACGTCTATTAAAGTTTGTGAATGTATGTATGTAATATGCGTTGCACAGAAAAAAAATAAGGAAACACTGGCGTACAGATGGGAGGACGGAGGGCTGATGGGAAGGAGAACATGAAAGAAAAAGAGAGTGAAACATGATATTACTTGTTGAACACTATTTCAAACGAAATCTTATCTCACTCGCGCATTGTAAGCAATTTCACAACATACGCCACGTTGTGCCCCTTCAACATTTTTTATTCATACGTCATTGGAAAGAAATAGGGAAACAAAGTATCACTGCCATCTATGAAGGAGAAACGTCGAATGATACATTTTCATAACCATAAGTATCATGGCGCAAACATTGCGCCTTTCCTGGTAAAAAAGTGGACAATCATTCGTAACTAAATTCGTAACTTAAAAAAGATAAATGAAATCATTTTTTTTTTAAGAAAATGAGTATTTAAAAATCTTTTTTTTTTCACTAAACAGGATGTATTGGTCACGAATGGGCGTGTGATGTACCTGTCAACTTAACTCAGCATGATGTGTCTCAGAACTTCTTATCACACAGCATGTTTAGGTTCAAAAGATCACGATTTACAGATCAAAATTGTGATGAAATTACCGGTTCCTAGATTTAGTAACATTTATCTCATTATCTGTGTTGTTTTGGCCCAATTGTTCATGTTTTCTTTACGTCCGGTTAATCATAGCACGTAGGACATGCTTCATAATGTACCCCCAATGTGAATTGGGTAGTAGAGTACAGTTGTTTGAGGGGTTTTGAATGTTGGAACTAGTAGGATGGTGGGGAAAACAGATGTCGAAAATTACCGAAGCCGTTTTGCTGAAAATGGGTTTAAAGAATGTAGATAACAGAACCGAACCATAAGGTTTGTCGAAACGGGCTCAAATAATGTAATAACACCATAACAAAGGCATGCAGTTTAACGACTTCCGTTTATTTTGACGGAGGTTTGTCACTCATCTCGAATCTTCTGATATTGTTTCCATGGTAACGTTCGCATATCTGCAATTCACGATACCACTTAGTTTAGAGAAAGTTGACAACCCATTTCCAGGTGCTGTAACACTCATACATTATGAAAACACAAAATCGGGATCAGTTATCTTGAGCTGCTAAAACAAAAGTACATCCTCTTTTTCTTTTGGGGGCGGGGGCAGGGGGTCATAGAGAATGTTTGTTGTGTAAAGAGTATAATGGGCCCGTTTCATAAATTATTACAACAAAGATACGGGAAACATTCAATTTGATTGGCTGAAACTGTGCATAAAGTCCAAGGTATACAGGGAATCAACAGGATGAGTAAAGTGACCTTGGTGACCTTGGACTTGGTCAGCGCACAGGGGCCACGGAATGTGGGGTGGGGGTTGAACATGCAAAAAAAAACACGATATTATACCAGAAAAGGGATTGGTGAAGCTCATGGCACATACCTCACTTCATTTATTTTGTCCTTTATAAATAATTTTGACAGGCTGTCACTTTTTTCTAATTATCCTTTTTTTTGTAGAATTGATAAATGCTCTACAGTTTTATCGATCTTTTTTGTAGATTATACAAAATGACAAATGACTTGCGCCAAAACGAATGGGCACAATGAAAGCGAGTGTGATATAAATAAATGCTCTTTGCAAATTTGTATAATTGTATTCGGCTTATTTGTCATATCCGTCCAACGATTTCAATATTTTGTTTTGTTTTATGTACAAATGAGGATTAGTATGGTTTAATGACTATATTGTTTAAAGTGAGAACTTGTTCGGAATTCTTAATCAAGAAATCATAGTTATGTGCAAATCATTCAGTCATGAAGAAGAGTACCAAATTCATTAAACTGGAATAAGAGGAGGCAATATTCCTATGGGAGCATTATAATCAAGGCTGAATAAGAAAATATATATTTCATGAGATGTTACAAAAATATACTTTATCATCAATAGATTATGATTAAGATGCTCAATACAATATTGCTTCCATTGTGCGTAGTGTGTCAGAAGAATTAATTACATTAATTACTGTCCTTGTATAAACAATGTCATATTCCGTGATAGTTATAACAAGGTGATACAATTAATTATGGGAAATTATATTGCTTATGCGGCAAATTCTTATGCAATAGCAAAGCAATTTTCCTCTTGACGACTGATTCTGTCCTAAATCAACAAGGTCGTTTGTAAGTTATCATACATCCATTTGCTGGATTATGAAAAGTATATTAATACAAATATTTCATACATTTTCGATTGTATTCTGTTTCATATTGATCGATTTAAAAAATTCCTTATACCTTTTTTATAACACTCCTCATGGTTGAAGAACACAGCAAATGCAGCAATTTTACTTCCAGTCAATTATGTTGAAATTATATGTGAATCTTTTTACCTCCATGGTTATATCATGATTGTACTATTCTATTTGTTTTTTTTTTCTTTGGGCGAGGGAGATTGATCTGTAATTATAATGAAGATCGTGCTGTTTGTACAGGATAACATATAAGGGCTTGAGGTTTCATGAGAGTCACTGTATGGAAAATAAAGAAGATAAGTCTAAAGAATGAAAGAATATTCACTATAGGAGTTATTGGTCATTGGGAAGATTTTGGCATGAAATACAATAATGCATCGCACCCAAATACTTTCCGTACTAATAAACTGTGTTTTATACAAACAGAAATTTATTATTCTGCGCTTGAACATTTAATGAGGACGCATATCAAAATATTGTTAACTTTTGTGTTATGTAAATTAGACTGTTCTAATAACCATTTTTGTATTAACCACACTTAACCACATTGTTTACTGATCCCACCCGTCTCCAAGTGTGGTTGTTAGTATAGCACCCCATCAAGTTCAATGATGTACCCCTCTGATTTCATTTATTGAAACGATTACAGAAAGATTTCGGGTTTGAAAGTGATACTTAGTCTGGTAAAGAAGAAAGAGGTCAAACAGAGCTGACATCTGTGTGTCAGGTAACAAAAGAGAATTCCAACAGCTCCCACGAGAGCAGTGGAACTGAATCAACGTTTCATTATTCAGTTTCTATCCAAAAAAGAGTGAAATCGGATACAATTTTTTTTCGTTATTGGAGTAACCTATTGGTACGAGCATAATATATTTGCGTAAATACTACCCTAATAATGATAAAGACATTATGTTATCACCTCAAAAAAGGTAAATAGATCAACAAATAGTTAAATAGATGATTAAGCAAATACATGAATTAATGATAAATACATATATATAAAAACAAATAAATAAATAAATGAATGAATGAATGAATGAATGAATAAATAAATAAAATAAAATAAATAAATAAATAAATAATTAATGATAATAAAGATAATGATCATAGTTTTAGATGGATTTTTAATATCCTTTTACCTTTCCAGTCCACTTGACCCCTTTCCAGATGCAGAAGTAACAGATAATCCAAGCAGCTAGAAGAGTTAGAGCAAGCTGCCAACGAACCTTTCCAGCTTGATGGATACCATCACTCTCTTCTAAAACATAGTACCTGTAAACAGAGCATCCAACATGTATCTTGTTTTTACTATATCATGTAACGATGATCACAATATTGTTTAAAGTTACCACCCCTCCCCCTACATAACATTTTATCTCACAAAATAATGTGCACGCAAAAAAATGTACCGTCACAGAACCAAATCCTTTATAAAAAAACAATAAAGAATGTGATAGTTTTCGAACATTAACGCGTTCTCCCTCCTCTTCCATTAGCCTGTGGAAAGAGTCATACGTTCGTCACGGGTCACCACTGCAAGGAGGTTAATTGTGCTGAAAATCTACAATAATCTTACGATTAGGAGTACAGACATGCGACCTCATAATTCGTACGATCCCTGTGCGATTTTGTACGATTCATAGAGGCTGAGGAAATCACAAGGCTTAAAGATTCCTGTTCGATCTCGGCTCTACCTCTATTATGCCTTCTTAGGCCCGCATATTGCACAATAAAAGTGGATAATGTGAAAGTAGCCATCTACTATAGATGCACCTAAACACTAAAAAGGATATCGTATGACGTCCGCTGTCAAATGAAGCGGAAACTTCAGTGGTGTCATTTTGACATCTGGAAATAATCACACCTAATCTTCTTTGCAATTTTGGTGAAAAAAGTATTGACGCCTCCCCCCCCCCAGTATTTGATTTGTTCAATTTTAATTTCTTTTAAATATATATATATATAAAGGAACATCCATAATAAAAAGGAATTTTAAATAGAGAAAATGAAATTAGAACAAACTCTAATTATGTATCGAAAGGATGAAATATACTTGTGCTATTTTAAAGTTGTGTATATTTTGTTGTCATTAAAATATGGAGCGCATGCACAACACGGGTGGTATGCAAAAGGGATGTCATCACGCAGTCACAAACTGTTTATATATGATATAATTAATATATGACATATCATATTTTTTTCCATTATGTGATGGAAGAGCAAGGATTAAACAATGAAGACTTAACAATTTTTTAAACATGAAATATTCATAAATCATAGGCTACTGTAATCAAACAAGAAATAATTAGTTGGCCTAATTGTATGATGTCATCGAAATAGTGAGTGCGGACCATTACTTCATAGTTTATGTGAAATGTTAATAAAACTTTCATTGTTATGCTCTTTTCATTTTTATTAACAATCATATCAACTATTTTGTCGGAGATGATTAATCCTTACTTCCAGAATTCGGTTGTAGGATCTGTGCTGTAGTTATCGGCCAGTGATTGGTTTGTAGTGCAGTTGATGGTATTGAAGTCATTGTCACAATGTGACCACGGTAACGTAGATGTGAATGAGTTCCCCAAGTAGAGCAAAGCCCATGCGATCACTACGATGTACCATACGTTTAGCCAAAATGACATCACCACAGCTGCATAACCGACACCTGAAAATATCAATTAAAATCACAACAACACGTTTTAATCCATCATAATAATCACACAATGGTCTTATGCAAAATAAAGCATGTGCTCCCATTTTCCCCCAAATATTTAATTGGTGTTTAAGAGATGTTAAAGATGCTGGATAGGAATTACATATTTTTACGAACATTTAAATAAATTAGATAAGATAAAGCCTCGTCCAACAAAAACAAAACAACAGAAAACATCTAAAAATATATAACTGATGATGGGTGATGGGGGGGGGGTAGATGGAAAGTCAACATTTAAACATGAGCATCGTTAATGATTGTTCAGGAATCCACGCGAATCACATCATATTGTATCCGCTCTCGATCGATAGTCTTTATGGAAGATCTCGCGGGAAACGGTTACTATGGTTACTAATCTTCGAAAGTCACTAGAATGTCCAGGAACGTGAAACATCGAGATGATAAAAATGCACAGATAGGGGTAAGTGACCTTTGGTATCGTGCCTTTTTGTTTAACCCTCATGGCAGAGCCTCTCTTCTATATCTTCTATATGCATTCTTTTTTTTAGTCCACAGTGTTTTCCTATTCACACCGGTGATGGAGAAATAAGTCCTTATATCAGTCACTTCAATAGGCATGATAGGAAAGAAGATTTATATCGTTATCCACCTTTATGTAATAGTTGCTGACTAATTTTTTTTATTTTAATATTTATTTGGTCCAGATATCATTATTCTACTTATAACACCATCACCTCCTTTCATTCCCCCTTCCCCTCATTAATTCTTATTCTTCTAATTCTAATTCTGCACCCTCTCCTTTTCTTCATCTCTTGAATCAACACTCTTCCATTTCTCATTGCCAACCATTTGTCCTTTCTTCGTTTCTCTATTTTCTACTAAATTTATTTCAGTCCATGGCCAATTTGACAATTACATTTGATGTTCAGTGCAGGTGAGTATGATTTGGCTGCTTATCTGTATGGTGGAATAGAACAGATAAATGTAATTTGTCATTTTGATCACCTCTTCGGTGTGATCGCCGGGTATTTCAGAGATTACGCTCGGTGACGCCATGGAATAAGATAGATATTGGATATGCCCCGTTTTTCATAGTTATCATGATTACAATCCTTATTCTTGTACAAGACACACATTCAATTAGAGGTGTTAATCAAAATACCACATGCTTGAAATATTCATGCTATATTGATTCAGAAAACTTTGGTAGAAAAAATATGGTCGACTAGAAAGTGCGTAAATCTTTCAGACAAGATCATCTAGACCGAATAAGTTTCACGGAGAGATGAAATATCTAAATACGGTCTATGTCACAATTTTTCGTTCTAATATATATTCTTCATAAATGATATTATAAAGTTCACTCCATTGAGGCTATTATTCACGAAACCAGAGTATTAATAAAACAGAATTCCAATCTGTGTAGTTTGAATGGAACTGGTTCCTAATACACAGTGTTCCTCGCTGCAAAGGTGCAATTCTTAATTTAATAATATATTAACATCTTCACATAATAACAAAAATATAAACGAATACATGACAATTCAAGAGATATAAAGACTGATAATTTACAGTAAGTTGGGTAAAATACAGCGGCCAACTATTACATGTATAAGCATAAAATTGCTTGGATCTCCCAAAGCTACCAGGACCAGAATGTAGGACCTGTATAAACCTGTATTTGTAGCTTGTGGATCAGTTTTTAGTACCCCAAAAATTGATAATTTGAAGTTGTTGTCTTTTCCTTTGAAATTATTCAACATTTGGAATTGACACTGCCTTTGAGCATTTGTTCGTTTTTCCATCTACATTGTCTACACTCTTTCCCTATTCTCTTTTTATTGCGAAAGCCATATTGATTTTAGTCCATAGTTATCTTAGTGTCATTTTATGTCAGAAAGGATGGCATCTTTGAAACAGATCGAATGTGGATCCATTGTAGATGTATGGATGATAGTAGGGAAAAGGATCATTAATATATTCAAGAATCGAGTTGTAATGTGATAGATATTGACCATTTCTACTCTAGACCTAATACTATGCTTAACGTCATCGCTCCCTAACTAACAATGCTGTAACTTTTATTTATTTTTCAAGGTGTTTTTCGTACTTTTAAAAATACTTTCCAACAATGTAAGAAGGGGCGGTCACTTGAAAATCCGTTTCGGTAAACGTTATTTAAAAATCGCCATATCCCATTGAAAGATTACAGGTCATGTTTGATTGTAGTGACGGGAAATTTTAAAAGACAATTTCTCCAAAATTGTCCTATGTTGTTATAGCGATGGGTAAACGGAAACATATTCTTCATTCATTAACATATCAAGGGCTGTCTTAAAACGTTAATTTGTGACCATCATTGCAACCATCTTATTCACTCTGAAAATACCACTTAAATATGGTCCATTTGATGTTTTTTATAGGTTATGTTTTCAATATCCCGATGTCGAATTTTAGATATGTATTTTCTTGTTTAGAATTTGTTAATGAAAATGTTGCAAGAACCGGCATGAAATGAAATTAAATATTTGACAGAATATTGTCAAAATATCAAATGATGTCAACATGAAAAAAATCGTCCTGATTGACCTTGTCGTCATAATGGCTTTAAATTTGGCACTGGAACTAAAACAGGAAAACATCTATTTGTAACATGTGTAATGTGAGCAAATCCGCTCTTGTAATTGAAAGGATATGCCATTATTGATTCATATCAAAATGCTCTTTACGCTTTGTAACTGATGTATCATTATGAAAGAAAAGCTTTATCAGAATGAGGTTTTATGAATACCATACCTCTTTTGTGAGAAGTCAACAATTATGCATATTCTTCTAGTCCGACACCTATGTAAATATACATTTATGCGTAATACGCTTTCACCTCCGCTCTTGAGTGCAAACTAGTGGTCTTGTATGAGACTCAAGCCTCAAGCTTATGTTTCGAGACCTTTTACGTAACATTAACTAATAATACCGTATCACTGTCATCTTTTTTTATGTGATTGTGAATGATGTGAACACGCATGAAACAACAAATATTTAGTCCTAATATAGTTTCACGATTTAGGTAGATGATACATCGTCGAGTTGAATATCTAGATATCAGGACAACCTCTATAACAGTAATGATTAATAAGAAGACCCGTGGTGTAGTGGTTCTGACTCTCGCCTTGTAAACAGAGGGTCGTGTGTTCGAATCCAACTGCGGTCTAGCGTCCTTGGCCACTCTATGTGCTAAATAGGTATCCGGTAATATGCGAAAGTAATTGTTGTTTGAATTTGCCAGCGCCGTTATGAGGTTGCGATGAATGCTGAAAATTTTTCCCAGGGAGTGGAAATTTGTGCACTTTTCTTGCGGGATTGAAATCTCATGCAACACACTTACCCACACACCTGACGCACTCTCGTAATATGACAGTTATTTACTCGCACATCTTCAATCGCCAAAGTGGGGACGTGTGTATGAGGTCTAATGCATTCGAAATTTTTAATTTAATCCAATAAAGGTTTATTTTCAAACATAACTTCATGCTGCATAGTCATGAAAGTTCGCCGGGGACGCTTCATATATCCCTTCACACACACATCTTGAGTTTAATTGGCCGAACGGAATCCTTTTGCAACAAGATGAGGAATTGATATGCATGGCTATCTGGACTAGAGACGTCCCCAGTTGATGGGTAAATATAAGTAAATGTCCCCAGAAGTAGTTTATTGCAAACTCACTCAAGCCCACACGCACGAACCTTCTCTATATTTTCCTCTCCCCCTCTTCCACACAAACACACACACACCCACAAATTCACTCTACTCCAAACCCGAGGACGAATTACTTTTTTTTTCAACCGTGTCCTCCTTCCCTCCGAAGGCTTTGTATGGTAACAATGCACAAGACAGTCGGTACTTTGTCAAGTCTAAGGTCGGCTCATCGTCTGCTGTGAAAACGTCAGCTATGCAGATAAGATTTTTTTTAATGATTGATCATAATATCTAGCCAAATGCAGCAAAACTCCTAACGAAATCAAGAGTGTAATGAGGAAGATTTATGCTCCACCTTGACTTGCTAGTGGCAATTTATTTAATTTCCTAATGGTATTCTCTGAATCCTTACTGATCATTGTTTCCAAAGAGTTTTCAGTTGATGTGATTGAAAGGGGCCAGAATATCCCCATCTGACCTGCTATCCATCTTCAGTGATTTCACAAAACCATCACGAAAGGGCGTATCTACTCGGTATCTGCTTATGTACGACTACAAATCAATATATTTTTTTTCCTCACAGCATGCACCCCAGATAAAATAAAAATGAGTAAATAAAATGATGAAAAATGCAAATTATAATACTAATTATAATAATTATGATGATGATGATACTATTACTACTACTACTACTACTTCTACTACTACTACTACTACTAATAATAATAATAACAATAATAATGATAATAATAATAATGCAATAAGATAACAATCATAGTAACAATAATAATAATGATTGATGATAATATTAATGACAATGACAATAATCGTAATGAGGACAATGATAACAGTAATAAAAAAATACTACTAATAATGATATTGATATCTGTCAGCAATATCATTTGCAGGAGGAGGGGGTTATACCCCTCATCCAACCATTGACACTCCCCCTACCCATCTCGCATCTCACACCTGTAAATGTGCAATGAGTTAGGATATTGGATCTACGATGGATCCACATTTGCATCTGTTTCAAAGATGTCATCCTATCTGACATAAAATGACATTATGATAACTATGGTCTAAAATCAATATGGCTTTTGGAATAAAAAGAGAATAGGAAGAGAGTGTGGACAATGTACACAACAAAAAAATTAAGTCCCCCTAAATCGAATTGCTGCAACTTTTGAACGGAATAATTTTGAAATATGATATTTCGTGGGTGGTGTTTACAGTCATCAAGCAACCACTGGTGAAAAAAATGAGATTGATCGGTTGAGTCATGTATGAGTAATCAAAGATTGAATTAAATATGACTATTCTTTTTAATCACAAGAGTCGTTTTTCAGATTGTGTAAATACAAAGGTGGGCAAAGGGTGTTTTAGGTGAATTTTACGGTGTTAATGCTATTTTACTATTCATCATTTAGCCATCTTGCATCTTGTTAAGACTACACCATCATACAACCCTATCTTCTTGAAGGAATCGGGGGGGGGGGGGTTCATCAATATTTTCGTCCGACAAGTTGTCAGCTCTGACAACTTTCCTTGATTCTGTTTGGGGGGAAATATTGGGGGGGGCAAACATATCGTTTTGCCCCCCCCCCCAATATTCCCCCCCTCCCCCAGGATCGACGCCTCTCGTAGTAGTAGTAGCAGTAGTAGTAGCAGCAGTAGAAGTAGTAGAAGTAGTAGTTGCCGTAGTAGTAGTAGTAATGGTAGTAGTAGTATAGTAATAGTAGTAGTAGGAGTAGTAGTAGAAACGCGATTAGTATTATTATAGCAATAAAAAAGATATTAGTAAGTCTTTCAAATACAATTTTATTTTCACCGTATTCACCGTATACATACTGTCAAAGTATAATAAGTCTTGAAAATGAAAAAAGAAAATAACATCAGCATCTTGTAATTTGATTCATTGTTCATTTAGTGGACCCCCCCATTCCCATTCATACTGAATTCTATATTGTCTTTTTTACGAAGTAATAAGAATGTTCATCTGCAAAATTATATCTGATTTATATTATTTTACATTATGTTTTCGATGGAAATGGACTAAAGAATTGAATTGAATTGAATCTTGCCTGACATTTTCTCCTTCTTTTTTTTCCAGAGCAAAAAGTAATCTTGAGTGTAACATGGGTCACATCTCAAGGGTACCCTCTATACGCAGTTTTACTTGATTTTAATTCGTACCGTAAGACGTACGTGGGAATTGACAGATTGAACCCATGACCATCTGTTTTAGAGTCTGGGGACTAATCCACTGGGCCACAACGCTCACATGATTTTTTTAATGTTTAGGTTGTATTGCATTTTGGAACATGGCAAACCGAGATGACTTCATTTCAGTACATATGGTTCATAATTACTTTTCATAAATTAATCAACGGAGATGGGGTTTCCCGAGTTGATGTTCAACGGAGCATGACATAGCTGGTAGGGTTCTTTTTCATTTCTAAATGTCAATTTCATGGATATGTCACCTAATCATTCAACTATGGAATATGTCTTGCTGAGTTTAAACGCCAGACATGTGTCATGATGCAGACCCGTTTCTTCTGATTGGGGCTACTATATCCCTAGATTGCATGATAATCTCTCTCCTTTTTAATGTTAAATGCAATTATTACATGAGAAATCATAGAAATGACTGTGTGTTTGAGCACTACAAGAGCACTTCTCATGACTTGTAGTTTCTTTCTTTTTTTTTATTTTGAATCTTCATAGGCCAATAAGTTCATCCAGCAATCCGGTGATTCACTTTCAGTAGTTCGGTCGAAAAGACTTTTACAAGTTTGAATAAGTAATAAAGGTAAATTGAACAACATAACATGATATGAAGAGACGGATAATATCGAAAGAGAGTATAGAGAAGAACGATCTAAGAGATGCAGAATAGTGAAAATGAGATGGGTGAGGTTTGGATCTATGAGGAGATGACAGACCGAGTAGATTATACAAACCTTTGGACAGATGTGTTACGTTGTGGGTCACAACCAAAGACCATACACACCATGCATCACCCAGGAAAATATGTCAAATCTTACATTCCAGGAGGTATTATCTATATCTATCATTATTCAATAATTGGGACATTATCCTCGTGTTTAAAAAGTGGGGAAAACATCCAGCATGCAACCTGCATGTACTAAAAGTCAATCCTTATCGTAACCAATAACATATCTTAAACTGTGCTGAATTGTAATTGCTCATCAAGATCTTGTATTTTCGTTTGTGATTGAACTTTTGCAATAATGATTAAAATAATGAAAAAATATCTACTTCCATGTGGTAAGAACAATTGTAACCATACATGAGGCCACTGGCGGATCCAAGGGGATGGGGGGTAATGTAAAAAATGTAGTTAAAACAAAATTGCCTCTTCCCCTTTTGGAAGTGAAGACCTTTTACTTTTTTGCTTGTCAAACTTTCCATAGACGAAATGTCCTTATTTTAGGGTTGAAAACTTTTTTCGCTTGTCAAAATTTTTTTCTCGGGAAAATGTATCCCCTTTTGGAAAATCCCCTGCACGTCGTTCATCATGTTGCTTTCCTGAACCCATTATCATAAATTACAGTACTACCATTCATTTGCTACTTTAGGTCCCTTACCATGCTTACGGAATTATGCTGAAAATTGCCCCAATCATGAGTATTTTGTAAACTAAGATAGGTACTGTACTTCAAAGAAATAGACAAATACCATCTCAGATAATGTCGAACATTACTTTTTTATTATCTTCCAAAATTTTGAACTTGTGACAACATGACTGAATTATGCCGCGCATTGACAGTAATCATGGTAATAGATCACAATCTGTTACGTGATATATTTTAAAGTACTAATGTAATTCCTTCATTTACTGTAAACTAACATAGTATGATATAAGACCCTACAAATTAACATGAAATGTCAGGCTATGTCATGTAAACAACATTGATGAGCTTGTCTCCAGGTGGTCTAAATTTATAAAATACAAGCCAAGTGATGATAGAATTAGATTTTAAAATATTCAATCTATTTGGTCTCCTTCAAATCAATGTTGGCATGAAAGGATTGGCAATTTGACATCGCAAAACCCTGGCCAAAAGGAGAAAAGGATAGGGAGAAAAAGACTGAGGTAGAAAAAAAAAGAGAAAAAGGGTAAGAACCAAAAGGGAAGAGAAGGGGAAATCGAAAGATAGAAGAAGACATCTACCCCATGCTGTTCTCAAGTTCACATAATTAATGACCTTGATCCCTTTGCAAAAATCATAGTGTTAACATGCGACTCATAAAATCCAACGTAAACCTGGCTTCTAATTCAAGATCAAGTTACGTTTGATTTCAATTCTTTCTCCAATGGGTCTTTAGATCTCAGTAAGACTTCTACAATCATGGTATGGATGGTATGGAATGAAATAGGGGGAACATTTTTAGAGGAAAGTCACGGTTCTGCGTTTGTGACTCGAGGAGTGTAGACTGCCTCGTACATAGTATATACCTGTTATGGTAAATGTGTGATTCTGTTAAAGATATATCAAATTTACTAAAACTTTGCTTCTCAGATAGAACGATAACGCACGTTTTCATCGATACACACATTGATGGAACATCTTTGGACAGGAGGCTTTTGCTATCCCCCTCCCAAAAAAAATAATTATTTAAATAAATAATAAAAAAAACCTCGGTCGCAAAGCTCCCTCAATGGTATGCAGGTCTATTCTTAAGCATTTTACATATCAAAGAAAAAAATATTCTTATGGCAATTATTACAATCAAAACTTTTAGCAACTTTGATTGTAATTTATAACTACAGACCAATATAATTTGATTGACAGAGAAAGGGGAAACAAAATCAAATGAAAATGGTTCTCAATAAACATGATAAACGATAATTGTGGCATTTTTAGCAACATTACCTATGAGATGATTTACCTTTGAAAAGAGGGCATATTTTCCATACCCCTAGACCACCAAGACTGAGTAACTGACCCAATGATGTCTCGAAGAGAAACACAGGTATCCCAGCAACAATCAAAGTCAACAGATAGGGCAGCAAAAACGCACCTGCAAGAAATAAAAATATATATATTTTGTTAAGAATCATTATGACTAATTACATGATTGCAATTAAAGGGATGATTGAGAATATGGATACACTTTACGAAGTTCTTGATAGGAAATATGTTTCCAAAACTGAAATAAACACTTGGAATAGCTTCTCCAGCTGGAACCAGGTATTGAACAAAGTATTAATGTTTACGAATAATCTAAGATGAAATTAAATGTACATGAAAAGAAAGATTTATATTTTATGGTTTGATATCAATGTCATTCTCAGTTTAGAATACATTTAAATTCGAATGCGGTAAATATTCTCCATAACGCATTGATATGTTTTAAGTAGTTTTTCTAGTTAATAAAGGCTTGAATTTGAGAAAATGACCATTCGGCCTTCGTTCCTGACCGTCTGACAGTCAACATGAGAATTACCGTGAGAAAAAAAGATACTCAGCTATATCCTGTTATTCGAATATTTCATTTCGGATTTTATTCTTTTTTATACAATGAAAGCTTATACCGTCCAAATCATGGAATAGGAGAAATGCAAAACCTTAATATGATTCGTCTGTCAATGCCTGGGCTAGAAAGATGGTCCATCAAATTGGAAGATTTGTTAAATTGGATTACGGTAAACATTGATTGACTGATGATGGATGAAGGAGGAGGATAGAGAGAGTGAGTTTAGGAACTGAATCGAGATGGGTTATGGATGTAACAGAATACGGTGATTGATATCTGTAACTTATTTCTAACTTGCACATTGCCCTTTAGTTCGGTTGTTGTTGTTTGCTCTTTTTTTTAAATTTTCATGTCGGCATGAACACCGTTGACGTAGATGCTGAGAGTGATTGCGTTGGTCAGAAAACCCTATGTGTTATTGATTGTATCCGACCGAGAAAAAAAAATTGGCAAAAATGGGTCAAATTACTGGTTAGAATATATGGTACCGTACCGAAATGATGGATGATTTTGACGCATATTGCGATACATATTCACTTACGAGTTTGTTATTTCATCAATCTTGAAGTGCGAAATAGTCCTTTGTGCACTCTAAAAACAGGAATAAATATTTACCTAATATTGGGTAGAAAGGGAACATGCATGTATGCTGAGTTATCCCCCCCATTGGGCAAAGTGCATGTTTGAAGAGTTAATTTAAACGCAACATTGCGTAAAATTTACAAAATATGTTGTACCTCTTTACCCAACAAGCAGGCATGTTCCCATTTTACCCAATATTGGGTAAACTTTTTTTGTTAGAATGTGTGATATAAATTCAATTTCATTTGATAGATTCAGTTCTTACATAGTGGTCATTCTACTTTAGATCAGACATTTAACCTTGGTGAATATTCTTTAGCTATCGGTTGTGATATCATGAACTGTAACTTTTTTTCGGTTTACGATCAGCAGGCCTGCTGTGTTCAGATAACAAGCCTCGACCCATAGTCTCGACCAATTGCGAGACCGTTTTATTTTTAATCCTTCGAAATACATGACCTTAGCGTCGACCGAAAGGCCCGCCGAAAGGAACAAATTTAACAAAACAAAAGCCACCTCTAGGGAGGGTTCGACCTCTATAACGTTTTAAGCAAAGGTTCAATTACATTTGCGATTGCTTTGAACGTCGTGTATCGTCTTAAATACGTTCAATCAATTATCTTAAAGTTACGATGGTCATTTCATACTTTGGAAAGTCAGAAAGCATCCAAGAAGAAATCTGACTTGGATTGCCATGAATTGTGTAACGTTAAAATCAAATAAGAATTTACACGACATTTTTTCATGACTTCGGTCTTAATTAGTTTATCTTTGAAAAAAAACATTACATCATTAAGTCTAACTTAAAACGAGTAAGGAAAAGCTTACATACATCGACCATTGGCGAAATGAAGGAATAAAGTGGTATTATGGTCTTTAATAAATGACTCAAAATATTCTTAAAAATACTTATGTTGTCTATACAAAAGTATCGTACCAGTGTTTTTCTTTAAATTCAAAAGGTTCCCTCGACCACCAAGATTGTCGATTTTCTCTTCCCATAATTCACTGTTTCTTTCATTTGGAGGATTACTATTTTGTACCTTTCAATTTGACTGGAAACATTAATTTTGCAGCAAATTATGGATCTATTATATGGTTGAAAAAAGGATATGATAGTAAAAAATACATGTAAATTCAGTTCAGCTCAATTCACTTTATTGTCTATTTAGATATGATCATAATAATTATGTACATCGTGAATTCAATTATAATGTATGAAATTTTAGAAGTCCTTAAACTGTGATCATTGATAACCCCTAATATGAATGACTTTGATAGCAATAACCAGTAACTCCTCCATATTTGCTGTCATTTGCTATGAAGAATAGGTAATATCTCGTTTTTTTTTTCATTATTCAAACAATGTCTTTGTAGTAGTCATAATATACGCGAGTGGTTTAGTAAAAAAAAAAGAAGTAAAAACACAATTTGCTTTTCTATTTCCAAGCCATTTTCGTTGTAGAAGTTACATTCATTTTGCTCATGATTTTCACAAAACAAAACGTGTAACGACCATAGATTTCATATGTAATATTAAGCGGAAGATGATAATGATAAATTAAATTTAGGAGAAAGACGTATTGCTCCTTTAATCAAATACATCGTACAAGATAGATCCCAATCAATCACCAATTGACATTGACGTATTATGTTTTGTAAAGTAATACGAGGTTTCAAATATATGTTAGGAATAATTCATGTAATTTATGGTATTTCTCGACAATCAATATTACATACAACACCACACAGCTCATGTTTACTTACGTCGAGGAGCATCAATTATAAATACTCTTTTGTCGATTTACAGTAGTATACAATATGTCCCATCTTTTCAATCTCCAAGTTCATGATTGTTTGACTGAACATTTCTCAAGCCTTATTATGGTAAATTCGATTGATTTTTTCAAGAGATTAGGAAAGTAGGATTTATCTCGCTAATATGATTTTTTTTCTGAATTCCGACAAGGTGTGTGACATGTGCTGTATTATAATATGTGTGAAACACCGTTTTTTGTGGGGGGGGGGTTACGTGTACGTATGCTTTTTAGTAGAACGGATGTGTCGTTTCATCAGCAGACCATCTTAATGAAATTGTAAAAGTCATGATTACCGATAGCAAAATAGCAAATGAATTTGCATCAAAATGGACATAGTCACGGACAGTTGAACAAGAAGCCAATACAGGTAACGCAGATATATGTAAAAGTTCTTGCCATTCCTGGGGAGTGTTTCATCAACATTTTCATCTGACAAGTTGTCAGATCTGACATCTTTCTCTGATGTTGATTGGCTGAGAGGTACTGTTACTATGGTAACTGTCGGATAAAATGGGACTTGTCGGATAAAACGTCCGACAAGTCCTTTCATGAAACGCCCCCCTGGTTATTTTTAACACAAATTCCGTGTTGAAATGTTGTTAGTGACATACGAGTGGCAAAAAATTAATTTTTTAGTTGAAAAATATGATTTTTCAAAGAAAATAGTAGGATTTGTGATTCAGTTAGGTTGACGGATCTCTAAAAAGTTGCGTACTTTTGGAATCACGTAACCTGACTTCGTAAGTTTGCTATCAATGTGATGATAATAACATAGGGTATTTGTATAGCGTACCTTGATATGTGGTCAAGGCGGTCGACGAGATTGACCCGGCTTAGCTTGGCTACCGATCCGGTGCTCATAGCTTTTTGAAGAATAACTTCTTGCCGGTGCCCATTTATCTCACCTGGGTTGAGTGCAGCACATTTGTAGATCGAATTCTTACTGAATGATATTAAGCCATGGCTACGATTCGAAACCACGACTCTCTGTTTCAAAGTCCGGAGACTAATCCACAGTATTACCACGCTCCACAAGACATGCGCAAGACTTGCGTGGATCCATGGATTGCTTTCACATTGATATATATCCATGTTACATCCATGCAATTTTTACAGGTACATTATGCAAGATAAGTTAATGGGCCATAAGCGGGTATTATGTTGATTTTTTTTTTACAGTATTTAAAGTATTTAAAGAGACTTTCCATTTAGTCATGGGCGGAAATCCCAGGGGGGGGGGGCAGGGGGGACGTGTCCCCCCTACTCAAAATAGTAGGGGGGACACGATATCAAATGTCCCCCTACTATTTTGGGTCTTTGGTGATGCTAAGAAATATATAACTCAAAATGGGAATAAAACGTGCGTTTTGGGACGAGATGACCCTTTTTTTTTTTTTTGCTTGTCAAATTTGCCAGATCCTTGTCCCCCCTACCTTTTGGGAGATATTTCCGCCCCTGCATTTAGTCAAAGGTGTTCTTTAAGAACAAAATCTATTTTGTTATACTATTCAATCAATGTACCAATCCAATAAGGAATTTAAATCATATATTGCCAAAATGATTTCGTCATGGGACAGGTGTTAAATTTGGGGCAAAAATCACAAAACGCTTGGTGAAACATTGGCAATCTTTCAAAAATCAATGAGTCAGTATGGTGGATAGTCAAGATGATCAGAGAGAATAAGACTGTTTTCTCGAACTATTGAGCAAAGAAATATTCATCCAATCAAAGAGGAGACCATTGCTAGGACAGGGTTTCCATCGCACACCTCGTTATCATCAACCTTACTATCTCGACCAATCTCAAACTGACAGGACAAGTCGCTCAGAGCATAATTATCCACGGGAATCTAATTGTTTCTAACTAATGTGTTTGCTTTCACATTCCCAGGTACCTCCCACCTTTCACTATCCCGTTTTAATACGTATTACTAGTATCCAGCAAACCCAACTGCTACTTGATGATATCATGGAGCAGTCTTATCATTGTACATGATGTAGTTCTTCTTGTTACAGATCTTCATGGAAATACAAGATATTAATATAAATTTATTTAAAAATTCGACTGTGCTGCAGAACAACCTGCTAATTACATCTTTTCCAGGATTCAGGACACATGTAAGAAACCTTTCAAAATAATATATTTTCATTTAAGTTTCATTGATATGGACAGGATGAAAAGACTGATAATCACAAGAAGATACAATATGTATCTTTATGCATCTAAAACCTTAGGATCTCATCACCTGAGTTCTCTCTTCAATTCAGGTTCCTTGTCATAATCAATCACGTGATATATAGTTGTTGTCATCACATCTGAGATTGATGGAAATTACGTTGGTAAACATAATGAAGTCATCAACCGCGTCATTCATCACTGTCCATACCCAAACCTAAATAACGGCAAGACCTCTTGGTTTAAAAAGGAGATTATCCAAGTTTAAAAAGGAGATTATCCTTCGAATGAAGATGGTAAAAGAAAATATCTTAATATATATAGTGAATAGGAGTTTGTAAAAAAAATCTTGCTATATCATAGAGATAAAAATATATGTCCCATGGCCATGTTCTGATACTTAAATGAATGAATAAACAGCAAGATGAGAGACAACTCAGAGCAAAATGTCAAATCTACTAAAGGACAAGTTTACCCTGACGATAAGTTGGTTTGTATAAAGGAACAAAAATAGGGAGTGATATTCATGAAGGCTTGATGAAAATCCATCAGAGATTAAGAATTATGATTTTTTTTAAATTGAGTCTCAATAAAATGTGAGCAACTCCCCCACATACATAACATATATAATGTAATACAAATTCCATATATCATCCATTTTCAATGGAACATTTTGAATTAAACTTTCTTTTTCTCACAGGGGTATAAAATGATGTGTCTGATTATATATCCCTAGCACAAATAGATTCACTTTCATTTTTTTATATTCATATTACATGACATATAGGCCTAGAGGAGCTGAACAATTAAAACAAGTGGAATGCCTCTGGCCGTCTCACCTGCATCACGCACTTCAATATAGCAGCAGTGCTGACTTTGAAAACTACTCTAACTCGCACAAGATGTTCAGTGATACATAGTTACTATTATGTCCACTTTTTATGAACTAGACCAATAAACTTACAGAGATATGATGGTTATTCAACAAAAAACCCCAACATGGCCAAAGTTCATTGACCTTACATGACCTTTGACCTTGATTATGTGACCTGAAACTCGCACAGGATGTTCAGTGATACTTGATTACTCTTATGTCCAAGTTTCATGAATCAGATCCATAAACTTTCAAAGTTATGATGGTAATTCAACAGATACACCCAATTCGGCCAATGTTCATTGACCTTTGACCTTGGTCATGTGACCTGAAATGCGGACAGAATGTTCAGTGATACTTGATTACTCTAATGTCCAAGTTTCATGAATCAGATCCATAAACTTTCAAAGTTATGATGGTAATTCAACAGATACCCCCAATTCGGCCAAAGTTCATTGACCCTAAATGACTTTTGACCTTGGTCATGTGAAATAAAACTCATGCAGGATGTTTAGTGATACTTGATTAACCTTATGTCCAAGTTTCATGAACTAGGTCCATATACTTTCTAAGTTATGACATCATTTCAAAAACTTAACCTCAGGTTAAGATTTTGATGTTGATTCCTCCAACATGGTCTAAGTTCATTGACCCTAAATGACCTTTGACCTTGGTCATGTGACATGAAACTCTAATAGGATGTTCAGTAATACTTGATTAACCTTATGGCCAAGTTTCATGAACTAGGTCCATATACTTTCTAAGTTATGATGTCATTTCAAAAACTTAACCTCAGGTTAAGATTTGATGTTGACGCCGCCGCCACCGCCGCCGTCGCCGGCGCCGTCGGAAAAGCGGCGCCTATAGTCTCACTCTGCTATGCAGGTGAGACAAAAATCATAATACCGTTATAATATTTTGACCTTTTTTTGGGGGGGGGGCTTTTATCGAAACCCACCTATCTTCAGGGTAAACTTTCTTTCTTTCTATTGGATTGTTTTATGGAAAGATCTGAAAAAAACCCAGAATAGTCCCCATGCACAATAACACACACACTCTCACACAACGTCATTGGGGTCCCTATTCGTTTCGTCACCCATGAAATATCTGAGGATCATAGGGTGGTGAAACAAATACGTCGAACTTCGACCGATGCCGGCGTCAGTGGCGGCTCAACTGACACCCGCTCGGACTTACATTGGGATTTGGTTAGAAGGCGCCTCCACGCCGGCTTCAGTCCTGCACCCCTTAGTCGACGCAGGCCGGCTTGACCGCTGAACTAGAAATAGCGAATGATAAAAAATGTTGACAAGTCAGGCTACTGAATAGGTGACGTGAAAACAGGTTATGATTGTGTATCAGGGAGATGACGATCTCGATGCGTTCTCGATCGTTCCACTTTAGGCGTATTGCAGGCGTGAAGGTGGCTTCAAAGTCGGCGTCAGAGGCGGCCTCAATCCGACGCATGCGTTTCAAGATAAAGAAACAAACAAGTAGAAAGATTTTAATTGTTTATGGTTGTTGTTTGACACGTCTAAAGGGGGGATAGCGATTTAATGTGACCTCTATACTTTTTAATTGCTTTAGAGCCTTGCTGTTATTTTCGCGGGGGGGGGGTATTTTTGCGAATTTAACAACACGCTAAAATATTTAAAAATTTGGTAATTGGTGCCAAAGTCCCCAAAAAAGTCCCCAAAAGAAAAGCTTTGCTAGAGATTACGATAAGTAGGATGTGCGTGTGCGCTTATACGATGTAGTAACTGAGGGACCCGGATGAGTCAAAGAGTGACGAATTGGCATTTCACATTAAAAGATACTATACAGGGATCAGATAGAGAACGGAGGATAACTGATAGAATAGGGAAAAAAAGGGTCTGGTACCAAAGATGGGAAAGAGATGGAGAGAGAGAGAATAAACAGATAATAGTGAGGATTGAGAATATCTAAATGAGAGAGGCGGAGAGATAGTTTGGGTGGTTGTTTAATCAGCTTCTGCTAGCCAAACTCGATTTCGATCGTTGAAGGTTTAATCAGGCTTCGCTCGATGTACCGCAAATCGGTTTGTTCTGAGCGATTAGCGACATTATTATATTCTATCTTGCATTCTGCACGGCATGTAGTTTCTCTGTTCTTCCTCTGCAAAAAGTCAGACAGATTTCTCTCCTTTCCATCTTAATTTTAATCTCGGCACATTCAATACGCATTAGATTAATATTACACCCTTTTCATTGCTATATAGGAGTTGAAGATGAAATAATTATCGTGAAAATTTCAAGTGATTCATTCTCCATTATATAAATAAGAATACATAATTAAATCATGATTTAAGGACGAGTAATCGAATAGCGATAAAGCCTACTTGGACATACTAGTACCAAAGTCAAATTAGAGATTCAGCAAAACTGTTATTTATGCAGTTGTCTATTGTAAACTGCTGTAAACCATACACGAGTTAGAAGTACGTGTGGTCCGTGTAAAAATTGCCATTAGTTGCATGTATACCGCTAGTTATCAAACTACATTACTGTGGCATCTATGATGATGAGTATAAAATTAAATGATGTAGTCGTTAAGTTTGTGCGTGTGTGTGCTTGTGCTTTGGCTCTGTGGGTGAGGGTATTTACATGTGTGTGATAAGTACTACAGTGTGTAAAACTGTTAATTAGCCTAAAATATTGATAACACTCAACTATCAATAATTCTTGACCAGTGGCGTAACAGGCGAACTTGCCGGATTTCACCGGGCAAATTAAAAAAACAGGAAAAAGAGAAAAGGGAGGGAGAAAGAAAGAAAGAAAGGAAAGGGGAAAGGGGGAATGAAAAAATGGAAAGGGAAAAGGCAATAGTGAAAAGAAAACTAAGAAAAAAGCATGTAAAAATGGAAAGCAGGAAAAGGAACGAAAGCAGAACATGACTTGTGAGAAAGAACAAACCATTCCGAAATAGCCCTACTAATAAATTAGCATGATTAAGAAAGTGAAATGAATTAAAAGGTGACAAAGTAGCAAACAAAAGCGGCAAGTGAAAGTAGAATGGAATGAACCAAAAGCTAAATTTGAAAACAAAGAAAAGGGACAAGAAAAAAAGAACTCAAAAAACATGACCGGACTGTCGAGGATTGAAAATAAAGAACGGGAAGAAAGATGAACTGCATACAAAATTGTGTAATAAGCTTGCTGAATGTCATGCAATAATCTCCACAGGCTACCAGGGGGGGAAGCTTTGCCCCAGGCCCCACTCAGTAGGGGCTTCATCTGTAACCTTCAAAGGGCTCTATAACTCCCCCCCCTTATGGACCCTTCCTACATTAAAGGGGAAGTTCACCCTGAAGAAAACTTTGTTGCAAAAATAGCAAAAAAAATAGTAAAAAATATTGGTGAAGGTTTGAGGAAAATCCGTTAAAGAGTAAGAAAGTTATTAGAGTTCAAAGTTTTGGATTTGTGACGTCATAAACGAGCAGCTGCCCCATGTGTTATGTAATATAAAATGCATGAATTTCAAATTTTGCATGGTTCCTGATGACTTAATTTTGTTTTCTATTCATGATCAGGTGTGAAATAATTTGTCTATTGATATACAAAAGGTACAGTGAAAACCATTTTCAATTTTCTGAGAAAATGACATTTTATTGATTTTTTACCATTCGCTATGTAGGAATGCTGCTCGCATATGACGTCACAAATCAAATAATTGAAATTCTAATAACTTTTTAATTATTTGATGAATTTTTCTCAAACATTCCGCAATATTTTTTATTATTTTTTCTGCTATTTTTACAATAAAGTTTTTGTCAGGGTGAACTTCCCCTTTAAGCTTTACGCTCAATCACTGGAGTATAGGGGGGGTAATGAAATGAATGGAAAACAATGAAATATGTTATTTGCTGAATATAGTGGAAAAATCTGTCACGTAATTTTAATTTCATTTCAAAAGGCCAATTTTTTTCGGGCTCGCTTCGCTCGCTGGCAACTTTTTACAAATTTTCCCACATTGCTAAGTTGTGTTCCCTCAAAATGTTTGGTTAATTACGCAACTGCGTTGAATTAATGTGTTGTGTAAAAACTCCATACTGTACATACCCACCAGGTTTAAAATGGCTTTGATAGCAAGAGGTAGCCGCCCTGGACCCATCCAATCAAGAATTAAACAAAGAACAAAAAAGAAAAAGTGTAGGATGTGACTTTTTTTACTAAAAGTGTCAAGAAAGTAAAAGTTAGATTCTCATGAAAAGGTGTTATGCAGATTTTTGGCACATGCGCCATACTGTGCCCCTCTTTTTCGCGCACAGTCCTGTTCCACAGTGGCGTCCAGACAAAAAAAAGGAAAGGAAAGAGAGAAAGGTGACATATGACATTATTTTCTGAATATGTCAAAATCTATCACAAAATTGTTATTTTTTTGCTCGCTTGCTTCGCTCGCTCGCAACTTTTTTTTGGAAAGATGAACTCTGGAATTCTGTCTGATACGCCATATCTGGCCCCTAAAAAAATGGCCTCATTACACAAATGCCTCTTCATTATACATTATGACAGGAATAAAAAAAAATACGATAGGGGGCGTTTAAAAGCATTCCAAGTGTTTCGGCAGGAATATGATGAACCCTGGTATGATCATATACTGTGCGGATTTCGTCTACATCCATGTCAACATGTAGCGGTGAACATCCCGATAAAAATATCTAGAGCAGGTTAACGAAATAGGCGAAATAATAGGCGAGATCAACGAACATCTAAGAGCACCAAAGCGCCTGATAAAAATGAAGAAAAAAGTACACCATGTATACATTGGGTAATTGTTTTTAATGTATTACTGTTACTGTGATGTGAATGTATTTCATATGACGCGATTTGAAGTTAGGAGACAGGATACATCATTATGTGAGTAGATGGGGGTCAGTGATTAATCCTTTGGTCTTGTTCCCATTACCAGTAACACTACGCAGGAGCATCCTCGTCAACATGTGTGAAGGGATGTGTGCACATTAGATATTGTGTATTGCCTATACTATAGTATACCACATTCTGGAAGTTGCTAATGGATACCAGCAAACAGAATCAAAACATAGTTTGTACGCAAACGGGTCAGTAAGGACGAACCTTTTCACACAGACCCAGATTTCGATAATGAATCTGGATGTGCTTCGTACTGTGTGACAGATTATCTGATTAACCCAGAGCGAGGGTATGTTTGAGTCGTCATGAGCTTTCCTATGTCATCCTTTACCACGAAGATACCGTATCCCTCAACATTCTCCCAGATAGATCGCAACCCCGTTCTTAAATAGAAACACATGGGTGACTGTTCGACTCACGGTGGCCCCGCTGCTATCATCTGCGTTGCTATAGTAACTGACTGACTAAAACAATAATAGACAAGTTTCAACATAATGCTGACTTTTATGTAAACTAACAAGATCCAATGCATATGCCAAATGTCTTTTTGTATCACAAATATAAAAAAAATTCAAGGAGGAAAAACAAGTTTTTAATCAATTATTGATGTATAGGATAGTAGCTTCTCTAATCTTCTAATATTATGAACGAAACTGACTTGAATATTCGAAGTAGGTAGGCGTTACATACATCCACACAAGGCAAAAGCCAGACTGTGCCTCGCCCACCAGTGACTAACCATGTTTGATTTCATGAGAACGTCTTGCAGGTAAACTTTAATGTCTGACTTCAAATGACCTTAAATTTAATGTTACATCAAATGCATGGCAGCATTACAAACATGTCCCTTTAGTTCCTCTTCAACCCAACTTCAGTTGAAAAACGATTGAGAGTCTTACCAGTAAACGCTATAATTTGAATGACCTTTGACACCACCATGTGACCTCCGAAAGCACCACAACATGATGGTACCCCCTGATAAATCTACCACCCAAGTTTAGTTGCGATTGGACCAGCAGTTGCCATAAGACTTCGACGGACGGATGCCATTGGATCCCTAAGTATCGCCTTGACCTCCGGCGGGCAAGACAAAAATGTATGCCTTTATGAACTTACGGGATGAACTTATTACTCGGGCCTTTGTACTTTCGGCCAAAAAGTCAGTAAAGTGTTAGGTAACATATTATATCACGAGGTATTAAGCGCGACACACTTACAAATAGAACTTATATCAAATCAAGGAATTTGCATTTCACATGTATTTTTCTTTTGAGAAGAGAATACGAGAGAGGATTCCGAAAGCAAACCACAAGTCTTACAACGAGCACGGCGCTTGCATGTTAATTCGATGTTGGCCCTTCAGTGAACCATCTTGAGTGGTTCAAGAGCTACTGTAGTTGGTTTCAGAGTATGCCTCGTTTCTACTATACTTGTACTCTTTCAAGGAAATCGCCGGATTCTTGGTAGAAGGTCTTATCCCACGTGAGAAATCTGAATTGAATTCGACTGACAGAACCTGGCTGAGACATCAAACGGAAACACTTTATCCAATTAATCGGAGGAGAAAATCGAAGAAACATGGCAAGAGATGGATCCGTGGGCGGAAGTGGCGAGGGACATCATACTGGGGTACAGAATCTCCCCTCCAGAGTATAGAGTCGTCAGGCAGTATTGTGGTGGAGAAATGTTAAGACAACATTCCGCCGTTGGGCCACCAGTGTACATCTCTTTGCATTGGTCACGGGATGGTGTTGATGGTATATTGAATTGATTATTCTCTCAAGGGTAAATCAAATTGATCTGAAATCTAGGTAAGTACAGTCCGACGTGAGTTTGATCATACCTTCGTAGAGCTGCATCTAAAAAGCAGATGAAACGATAAAAGGCCACCAATAACGTTTTTGTTTCTGGATGATGAGCATGGAGTCAAATCACAGTGTTGAGTTATTGGTACAGATATTTTCAGACCAAGCATACCTTACATAAAACCCTCTTAACATCTCTATCAGATCACCACATTTCGGCGCTACTGAACGCAACAGACAATACTAGACCTCATTTGAAAGCAAGATGTAACCAATGGTTATACATTAGTCCATGATTAAACCCAAATGCCTAACATGCAGATCGGCCTATTAATCACCTTTCCCTTTCTCATATTTTCCTTTATCAATTCACGAACAGATAACTTTCGACCAGAACCTTGCAATAATAATATTGAAAAATCAAGAATGATTACACAAAGCTATCAGTCAAAAGAAATTTAATTTCATAATCAAGTCTTTACAGCTCTATACGAGATGATGTTAAGCTACAGTAGACTCTAAAGCTTATTTAACTCCCCAGGATGTAGATGGGTGTGCTTGAGATTTGTTCACATGAAGATGACCCCAAGTCTAAATCAATTTTCGCGTGCTACATCAAGCCAACCATGTCGATACTCAATTCACATTATTTCAATTGCACATTCTATCCAACTTTCAATTGTTTTGTGGAAGCAAGGCAAAAACACTGCCATGTCGGCAGTGAGAAATTATACTCTCCGAATTGTGAATGGTTGGTACAGTTAATGGTTCGTGACGAGTGCAATTCGTCTGACCCCAGACTTTCTATCAATGGTCAAGGTTGTACTGGGGTACCAATCCTTCAGCAACCTAACTATTATAATGATTCCCAGATATACCAAGATGCAATAGCTTCATGTTATCTTGAACCTAGTGTATCTACGATTGCACAGAAATAATGCATTGTAAACAGAAAACAGAGAAATACTAGTATCTAAAGTATCTCAGGGTATCTTATCAGTCCTCGCAATTTTAGAAGACTTCCATTTATCTAATTGCCTTCCGAAGTAGTTATTCCCCAATCACCTTCATAATGTGAAGTAAAGTAAAAAAATTGTAAATATATTATAGGATTCATTTTCATTTTACGTAATTATTCGTATTATTTTTAGAACAGCTTTGATTGGTTTGACATAAGGATAAGATAGTTTTAATGCAAAAAAAATGTTTTATGAATGTCCTCCATAGACTTACTGATTCAAGTCATCGAAATGGAATTTGATCATAAGCTTCTCTCTTATTGTCATCTTAATGTTACTTCATTTATATTTGAACAGAATGTTTTTTTCTCAATTTTGAATAGTTGTCATGGTTGTGAAAACATACAAATGCAACCATGAAAACTGATTTTTAATTTGGAGGATATAAAAAGGTAGGCCTAACTTTTGATATATATACTGTCAATATCGATACAATGGGATGGTGTTATCTACTGTAGATTGGAAACAACATAAAAAAATAACAGTGCCCGTATTAAGGAATTACTGCATGGTAAGTGCCGTAATAATGACCATCTTTTCTCTTGGTTTCTACCACTTGTCCTGGGAATAAAAGCACAGTGGTTTGATTTGCAAATCCGAAATTCGACTCCTTCCGACCGACATTCGTTGGTTCTGGTAGTTTACTCAACTGTCTCTGCCTAGACCTGTTCGATAATATTTGTAGATAAAACATAAGGAGCGAGATCTAATGGACTCCTGTCATGATGAATGATGAATGGTGCTCTCACTTGACTATGTCTTGTTGTCCATTTTCTTTTGAAAAAGGGAAAAGTGGAAATATGATTATGTTCATATAAAGTGCAAACCTTCCGACTGTTTGGCTCCACTATGCTAAGGACAGACACTCTCAAAAAGGAAATAAATCACAAAAATATTACTATTTACTTCTTACTTCTTTTGAAATATTTTTCAACCTAGAAATGCCACGCAACTCCTTTGTTATATGTAGTGGATAAGTTTATGGAGACGATACGTAATTTCCGTGGGCCTTTCCCCCTGAAATCGTAACTGGAAGTAAATGAAGCTAGTAATTAAAGATAATGTATTAAGTACCATCTCATGTCTTCAGACTCCTCCTTGCAGCTCGTATGCTTATACTCTTTGCAAGTCGATTTTCTGTGTCTTTACACAATCAAAGAGAATCACAAATGATTCCATATTTTGAAACATATGAAATCGATATGGTTTCACTATTTAGGAAATTCACGTTAACATCGATGGTTGATTAATTATCTCGCTCAGTAAAGTCAGCTTGTACTACTGTGGTTTCAGATAAGCATCTCGAATTGTGTCAAGTGCAATATACCTACATCGTCCTCAACCTGAAACTATCAATATTCATTACTATAGAAAAGATGCTGAAGAAATATTTTTTTAGGTCTTTGCACCTGTCAGAACAAAACCTGGTAATCTTCGATTCGATTTACAGGGTATATTGATACATACATTGCCAGCCCACTTTACGGTTGTACTTCAGCAAAGAAACTTCTCGTGAAGGCTGACCGCCAATATCGAATATGAGGGACCTTGAGAGCTCTCAAGACTTGCGTTTGAGACTTAAAAATATTGAAGAGAATTTAGTGGTAGAATATTTTAATGGCAGCTGGTGAATATACATTATAGTTAAAAGTACGTCAATATTGCTGATACCACCTTCCTACCACAAATAGCATTTACATCACCAATATAATGACGGGGAGATGGACAAAGACCCTAGATCCAGGATTACACCCTAAATCATCGACATCATACAAGTCAGTATCGTAGCTAAAGGGGGTTACGGGGGCACGTGCCTACCCCATCAGCTGGCAAAAAAAAACCTGGGGGACAGGAGAAAGAGAGAGAGAAAGAAAGAGAAACGAAATGGGGGAAGAAGAAATTATTGGATATTGTATTACATTATGTTACATTATATTATTATATTACATAATATTTTTTTTCATAAGTTTTTAAAACACAATTTGCTTAGGGTATATGTGTTCACCATTCCCGGTGCTCGTATTGTCTGTTTAATGAGATATATAATCCTGTTGTAGGAAAACACCTCGTTTTCATGTAAATATATACCAAATATATTTACTCGCAGTTCGCGATATTGTTTTACGTATTGACATTCTTTTTCATGACTCAAAGTGATTGCCCCTTTTAAGGTCTGAATACAAAACATTTCCAGTATGTGCTTACGTTCGCATTAGTGGGTTGGTCTGCTCTTCATGAATTCCTAAAACAGTCTTTTAAACGCCCCTGTTTCGGGTCAATATATACACAAATTTAATCTCGCTTGTCTGTTTAGTAAAACAGGTACTTATAATGATGACAAAGGTTTCCTTATAATGTCCCTTTTTGGTCTAAACATAAACAATTTTCAGCTCGCGCTCGCATTATTTGATCAGTCAGATATATATCCGTTTAATGGCACAGTCCTTAAAATGTGTGTATTAGGTCAGCATACATGGTAATTGAGCGCGCTTCGCGCGCCACCTAAGTGACTCGAATTTTGTCCTAATGCACCCCCCATGCCGTGACCCACGGTATGTTTATGATACAAGTAAAATCTATTTGAAAACACGGAAGTGAAAAGGAATACGTACTGTGAATATTTCAAAATAGGACAGATCTATTCTTTCTTATTTATAGATTCAGCGTAAATTTGACGCACAAATCAACTCCCTTCAGTATTTTAGTGATGTAATTTTGTTCGTTCAGGTCTTAAAAAGAAGATGCGCGATTTGATTAAAAAAGCATTCCGTGATCAATGAGCCTTTGCTCCGTATATTGAAAACCGAAACTGGATGTTTAAATATTTATAAAAACATTTTAAAAACACAAAGTTAAAAAATGTAAAAGTCTAAGGAAATTGCAAAATGAAATTGTGAATGGTCAATGGGACTCGAATTGCAAAATTCCTTTTTCAATTGACATTACATACAAATATGAAGTGGTTCCAAATAAAAGTTCCAAAAATTCCTTAGAATAGTATGATTATATGCAAGACGCAGTGTATAAGTTTATACTTTGTAGCCGACACAACATGTTTCTTTCAATAACATTAATGAAAATATTTTACATATATATTGCTTTACCATAAAGTTATTCAAAACGAAAATATCTATTCAGTATCTCAATGATATTGTTGAAAGTAATCTTGAAATGTTGTAAATTACAACAAAATATTAATTTGGTGTTTCCATTGTTGAAAATAATATTGAAATGTAATCAGTGATAGCAAAATATTTATTTGACGTTTCAAGTATATTGATGAAAATAATCATGAAATGTAGTCAAAAATGAAATATTGTGGTTGTGATTTTGCCTTAAAATGTGCTCTCTAAATGCGAAAGAGCTAATATGGTCCCTAACCATACTCGTCTTAGACTGAGACGAACTCTCTCATTTTCGAATGATTTGCTTCTTTCTAGAGTGGATTTTACCTCTTTTTTATCTAAAGTGTGTCTTAAAAGATGCCTAGTTTACTCCAGAAGGAGTTATAATGCACTGTATAACCATGGTAAGGATTTGGTTAACAAGTTGTTGTTTTAAAAAATAATCAAACCAGTTTATTAGTGTTTGTTAAGGCACCAAATATAGAATTCGACTTATATCATGTAAATTTATTTCGTCATATTAATATAATAATGTTATAAAGTCGACATCACAAGATAAAATAACCCATTTTCTCGTCTTACTTAGTATCAAACCAGCGGGATTTGAATATTCTTCCTAAGTGCAGCAACTATATTCGCTGCTTCTCTTTATTGATTATTTTAAATTATACTCTGAGTTCCCCTGCCTAACAAAAGCCCAACGAAAAGAGGTTTGATAATTAAAATGGTAGGGTAGCTGAAGCAATCTATGATGACATGAGAACCGGTTGCGTATACACAACTATCACTAGGTGATGTGATGGGAGACATATCTTTCGGAATAATGTCCATTTCTGTGTAGATAATTGCACGGTTCATTGTCAAAAGGGATTTAAGGTGTGGTTAATTCTTCGATGTACTCTCTCATGACACCCTATATTGTTCGTGAGGTTTGATGGATGGAAGGGGAACAAAAGAATAATTTTAGTTAACATTAAAATATGAATAAGAGCCTTGCTACACACGGAACAGGTTTATGCCTTTAATAAGCATGGTCATTGCACTTTCTGGAGCGATGTATAAAGAGAATGCAAACCCTCAACAGTGCGATTTAAGAGAAATCGACAGGAGATTATTTTGAATGATGAAAACCAATTTTGACTAATGCCCCTCTTTGATTTATCTTTTTATTAGAGTGAGCACTTGTTGAATGCATGCGTTAAATATAAATTTACACGGGTGCATTGTAGTAAGTCTATTTATGCATCATTTCTTCCTGGAAGAATCCTCCTCGATCGATTTATGCTAGTGATAATTTATTCTCATATTATGCCATAAAATTGTATTAGGAATTCACTGAAAGTAAAATCAGTGAGAACTGCTGCGCAGAAACACGCAATTTAGATGTTGAAGGGAAACAAAGCCCAGCGCTTCGCCCGCAGAGCTTTCTTTCGAAGACATAGGAGTCAGTCAACAATATTTACAAATTATAGAATTAAAATAGAAAATAAGCATCTAATATATTGTGTGACACCTCATGGATATAATACAGTGCTTCTATTAAATCTCATCGTGTCGAATTGACATTAAAATCAATGGTTTATTTTCGATGGAATGTGATAATTGTTTATATCAATAAATCGGTATTACATGTATTGGGACGAGTGTGATAAAGAAAGTTATGGTTAAAATAGTTACCACATATTTTTTAAAAATTCTATTTCGTCGTATTTTGATTGTCTTTTTATTAGCAAGATTCTGTTAAGGGGGTCTCAAAAAAAACGAAACGAAGATGAGCCTTGAAATGTATATGCAATACTTTGGTTACCATTAATGGGATACGAAGCACCAATTTTAGCCTATATATTTCACGAATATTTTAACCAGGATCAGCGTATTTTCTGATTCAGTGTTGAACTAATTTCGGCCAAGGCAATGTAGCATATATGATAATACTGTATGGAACTATTTCATGTTATTACGCATGCACTGCAACGAACGCCATGAGCAAGGTCACTTGGAAAGTATTTACAAATACAGTTTTTCATTGTGTCTCTTGATTGAATTTCAGACGGAAATTTGCATATATTACAGCATAATATTGACCTTTCTTACTTAAGCGTGTTGAACGCAAATCTTATACAAAAATCGAAATGAGATATACATTATAATACTGTTATACAAATTTGACGACAAGGTCGAAATGTATAGATTAGGAACTGATAAAAATGCTGTGATCGGGTATTTTCACATCATTTCATGAAAGAACCAATTAAAACAAAGCAGGAATCACTTTATACAAATAACGAGCAGAACTGAGTGAGTGAGGAGGAAAGAAATTATAGAAAATGGGTGAAATGAAGAGAAAGGTTGAAATATATCATTTTCTGATTATTTTGCCAAAATCTATCTCAAATTCGATTTTTATTTTAAACGGTCGAAATTTTTGCTCGCTCGTAACTTTTTATAAACTTTGCCCCATACGGCATTGTGTGCCCCATGGCAACTGTTCATTATGCCACTGTAACCTGGTATCATATCTTGTATGAAGATATTGATACTGTGTGCCTCAAACCAATGAGAGTATTGGTAGTAAAACCGAATGTTACTTCAGATCATTATTATTAAGGTTTCAGTTCACATTTACACAAACTGATACTGAAACTGACGCCTATGGCGTACAATATCTCTATCTTCCGCAGACAACTACCGTCAAACTTGATAGTAAAAATGCTCAAAATATCAAATGCGGCTTCGTGGGTAGCATTTTTACTGAGTGGATTTCAATTGAGTAAACAACTTTAGCTCTAAATTGATTTAAACACTGATGTTGTTAGTCCACAAGATTTTACTGAGACGATGCGATCTTATTTTTTCCAATCCTTTCGAGAAGTTTATGTCAAAGGTTCAGAAAGTCATGGTCTTTTAGTTTTTAACACAGCGGTAAAAATTCCGCCAAAAGTGTGGACCGCAGAATTTCGTGTCATATGATTTACCGAGCCACATTATTCTGCAAATCACTTCCCAAACACAATTACTTTTCATGTGTTTTACTAGATGTCACAATGTACAGTGGGCAAACATACAGACTTATAACTTGTTCGCCCAGGATGTATTGACAATAGAGAAGCTTCCACGTCTGTAGATCGCTCGGCTATTCAGCTGTACAAATCACATCAGAACTGGTTAAATACAGGAAGGTGTTGAATTACGCGCCTACCATTAACAGAGCCCCGTCCTTGATAATCTCCTGCAGGAATTTTCACACAATACCAGAATTCTGCACCGAATAGTGAGTGCTTTAGAGTTGAACTCCCCATTACTGTATCAGTCACGACTGTATCAATATTTAAAGTATGCCTGCTATTTTTGTAACTTTAGAAGTAGCCACGAGAGGTAATTACATGCAACCTCTGACAGATTTCCTGTATGTCCCCTCTCTTTTGGGCCACTAAATAAAATAATATTCAGTTAAAACCACCCTCGATTCTTTCAATATCCTACATCAGTTTGTAAAATATCTAATCAAATATCGCATTTTTTCGTTTATTCGCCAATACATACGCCTATACATGTTTTTATAGTTTACCAATTGGTGGGGATTTTAAAGTTACTCTAAGGACACGTTTATAAACACATGCTTTTCATTCACTTGCTATTCCGTAGAAGCTTTAATTATTCACATTTTAATGGTTTATTTTCCACTTATTCATATAGTGAGTCATTCCATTCAAAAGATGGTTGAATTCTCTGTCTAAGATCAAAAGTCATAGGTAATTATTTTACTACTAACGTATCAGTTATATATCTGTATCATAAAAAACGACTACTAAATACACAAACTTTACATATTTCTTAAAATCCCCCTCATGACACATAATTGTTGAAAATGGACTGTGATGAAAAGTCAAGAACATGAAACAATTAGGAAACGTCAGTCTGGTTTGTCAGCCTTCTAACTAAAGATTGTAGACCTAGTGTCACAAGATGTCAAATTATACTCTGAACCTGGCCCTGTAATTGGGTTAGAACTGCTATATTCACACGTTGTTGTGAACTGTGATTTGTGAAATTATAAAGCGAACACTCTATCTCCCGCCAAAACATAGAAACCTAGCTTAGAGACCAGAATTGAACTTCGATCTTCACACTTGTTGGGTGTTACAAAGAAAAGACGGGACAGGATGGAGGGTTGTGTGGTAGCGCATGAGAGTTGCCCCGTGGGATGGTAGACATGATTCAGTTACCATCTGCTTCATACAAAATAAGGCTGCCTCAACAGTAAGGTATTATAAACTTTCTCCTATCTGTTTTCGCAAATTTGTAAACGGGAACTCATACTGAATTTGACAATTAAAGCAACTCAATAACAATGTAAATATGATACACGTATCACCACAGCCTAAAATAAAACCTGTACCTACTGACCTATTAAAGGACCACTCCATTCAAACTTTAATTTGGTGCATAGTAGTCCTAAATACAGCTCATATTATGTGGCTACCTGAATATCCAAATATGTTTGACAGATGTTTGAATAAATACAAGAAAGATTTTTGTCAATGTACTAAGCTCCATCCAGATCTAATTTTGGCAGTGACATCAAAATCCAATAGTTAACAATGAGCTACCAAAGGGGCAAAGGAAATGTCAGAGTTGACCTTCTGTTGAAAGTCTTAACGTAAATGCTACAAAGGCAGACAAGCTGCAACATTACCAGCAAAGAGAGGCAATATATTTAAATCTCAATTCACGCTCGATATAAAATAAAAGTGGAATTGATCCAGAAATAATGGGAAATAAAACCAAGACCGATAATTGCAATGCCCATTGTCCTTGGGTCCATAGGTAATTCTACAACCTTTAGTGATATCAGTAGTTGGTAATAATACTTAAAAGAAGTTTTACTATACGGACGTTCATGTGATGCATTCACCACTGAACCCATCTTTGCGAGAATTTGCTTGAAGAGAGTTTGCTTTGTGATTTTCAACATTTGTCAGAATGTCATTTAATCTTTATTCCCTCTTTATTAAATCGAAGAATGTCAGCATGCACATACTCCCTAGGGTGGGAGTGTGAGAGGTTCCTGAAATGGATCCGTTCTCAGTAACAGACTGGATCCATCAAAGTGATTAGCTCCTATCCCTAATAATTATATACTTTCAGAAAATTGTAGATAAAAAAATATAGAGCAATGATCTGAGGAACCCATAAGCATTGGCTATATAATTTTTTTTTAGGTGAAAGGTATGAGTAAAGACCTTGGAAGTACACCGTACATCATCCATACATCTCGGCGCCATGGTGTTAAAAAACACCTGTACAGATGCAGAGGATTAAGTAAACTCCGACTGTTGATTCGTCGGGGGCAAATCGTTAAATGATTGGGTCCCATCCGAGACACATTCCACGGATCAATGACAGATAGAAGATATGGATAAAAAGGACCATCTCTGGCAAAGGTCACCTTTTCCCGAGTTCCCTGCATTAGTCCCATAAAGACGTTCTATATTTCAAACATCCATGTCATTTGAAGGATCAATAATAGCTGAATGACGAATAATACATTTTTTTTTTTATTTCATGTTGTTTACCATTATTTTAAAAAAGAAATGTTGGGGGAACAACAAGGAGGAAGGGGGATGCATCCACCCGAGCGTATTAGGCGGGGTAGTTTCGTTTACAATCACCCCCACCCCCCCCCCCCCCTCGGTAGAAAATATAATCATATTCTATATAATAATATGATGGAAACTTATTCTCATCATTTATTAATCATTATTATTATTAGAATAAATCAAGAAAAAATTGAATGATTCGATTTTTTGTCCAGTGGGGACTTTGCTTGGTTTTCGTTCACTTTGGGGGCACTTTTTGGTGGAATGTGGGAGAAAAATAAAACAAATGAACGGGAAAAGGTTGAAATATGATATGAAATATGATATAGAGTTAAGAAAGTTAAGGTTGACTGCCTGAATGTAATAATAAGAAAGTATTTATTAACTATCATTTTTAAACTGTAAACTCATTTAGCACCTGGTCTTATATGCTCCAGGTTATGTACAAAAACTAGTTCATACTGGTTAAGAAATATCGAAAGAACATTAGTTTTAGATAAACCAAATATCAACATTTTGAAAGTAAGCACTCATTATAACGCATCGCAGATTTTCAATAAACTTCCTCAACTGATTCGGGATGAAGTAAATCTGTCTTCTTTTATCAGAGGCATAACGTATTTCCCATGGTGTTTTTCAGCACATAGAGATGCTGTATTTGTTTGGTGTGTATGTATTACGTAGGGTGTGTGTATGTATTATGTGCGTGTAATGAATTATTATCATTAATGCTATTATTCAAAGTGTATAGATTTGTTTGTTGTTTTTATATATTTTGTAACTTTTATTTTAACGGACTTGCTGAAAAACAGCCTTGTCGGTTGAGAGCAAGTTTTTTAACCGCATTGAAATGAAAAAAAATCAATGCAACCTAATAGTTCATATAATATTGAAAGATTTGCAGAAAAAATATAACGTATTATTGTTGCACCCCGATATATTTTTACATTAATCTTCTATGTACAATGAAAGAAAAACCTACACTGAGATATACACCCACACACACACCCTCTCGTAATCAACACATAAACTTACATAAAAAATAAATATGTTCATGAACATTTAATTTTGACAGGGTACCAAATAAATATCTGCAAATCAGATTAACTCAAGAGAAGGGGAAACTGAAAAGAACTTATAATTCAGAATCATCAACGTTCACTCAATCATAAACACTCACACCACACTAAAAACACGCACACCCACCCTTCCGAACACACACATATATGTATATATTAACATATACGCCTCTTGAAAACATACCATCACATACAGGTCTTTATATGACGTCGAGTTTTATACTAGTTTCCATTAGATACTAGTTATTCTGCGAAATAATGTATTTAAAGGGGAAGTTCACACTGACAAAAAGTTTATTGTAAAAATAGCAGATAAAATAATAATAAAAATATTGCCGAAGGTTTGAGAAAAATTCATCAAATAATTAAAAAGTTATTAGAATTTTGATTATTTGATTTGTGACGTCATATGCGAGCAGCATTCCTACATATCGAATGGTTAAAAAATCAATGAAATGTCATTTTCTCAGAAAACTGAAAATGGTTTTCACTGTACCTGTCGACAGGCTGTCGTATATCAATAGACAAATCATTTCACACCCGATCATGAAAAGAAAAAAAAATTAAGTCATCAGAAACCATACAATATTTGAAATTCATGCATTTTATATTACATAACACATATGACGTCACAAATCCAAAACTTTTAACTCTAATAACTTTCTTACTATTTAACGAATTTTCCTCAAACCTTCACCAATATTTTTTACTATTTTTTCTGCTATATTTACAGCAAAGTTTTCCTCAGGATGAACTTCCCCTTTAAACGAAAATTTACGTTTCTTTGGTACTAAGCTGGTATTCGTTATTATGCCTAGTAGTTATCCAAATAATTACAAAAAAAAATACTCACAGTAACAATTACTACAATATCAAATTGGGTGGTATTTTCAGGACCAAGCAAATACCCACAACATTATATGGGGAACGGTGAAGCCCTTTACTCATAACGTTTTTATAAGAGCAAATATATATATATATATATATATATATATATATATATATATATATATACATATACATATATATATATAAATTAGCTTTGGCAACTCTTGTATTTAAATATATTGTGAAAGAAATGAATGAAGAGAACAATGGTAGGCGAAGCTTAAAGCAAATTGGTAGTGTAGAAATCTGTTCACCTGACGGTCAATCGGATCGGGGTCACCCTAGCCACAAACCCGTCTCCGTGGTCTATTGGTTAAGGTACCGGCGTTCAAAGCTTGGGGCCCAGGTTCGATTCCCGGCAGAGGCATTTTTCGGCATCACCATTTTTTTTCGAAAGGTAGATAACTCTGGGGTTTAAGTTACGCCTACCATTCTTCTCTTCATTCATTTATTTCACAATATATATACAGTTGAGGCCAAAAGTTTACATACACCCATTGAATTCAGTGAAAGTTGTTTGCTTGCCAAACATCGTTAAATTAACTACATCTTCAGAAATATAAATACTACCATGCCGAATTTGGTATCAAATGAAAGAGTGTATTAAGCTATTTCACATGATTGGGATGCTGTTGGGATTAAAGTATATTTCAGGTGAAATTTTCTTTAATGGAAAAAATTAATATCTATGCCAAACATATTCTATTGTTTCTTATAATATTTTCAAACATTGTTTCATATAAATATAAAACTTCATATCTATGATTAACATTACATTTTCTAACATGACATGTCACCACTGAACAAAAAATTTAAATCTGAAATGTTTGTGTTGAGAAGTAACTAGCACAAATATGAAAAGTTATTGTCAAGTTTTTATTTTTATTTTGTCTAAAATATGAAGATTCAGAGAAAAAATGACACCTAAACATTTTTCAGCTCCTGATGACAAAGCAATGCCATAAAGGGGCACGACATACTTATTTGTTTGATATCAAATTTTTCATGATAGCACAAATATTTCATAAGATACAGTAAATTTTATGATGTCTAGCAAGTGTCAGCTTTTTAAAAATTTCCTGGTGTATGTTAACTTCTGGCCTCAACTGTTTGTATACATACATACATATATATATATATATATATATATATATATATATATATATATATATATATACATATATATATATATATATATATATATATATATAATTTAGTGAATATATCGTGAGAGTAAAAACCCATAAGATGGGGTAAAGGTAATACGAATTTATGTAAAAGGTAGATCGTATAGGAAAGACAACGAGAGACAAGTGTTATCGTCGTTGTCTGATGGCTCTGACTCTCGTCTTTGAAACTAAAGGGTCATGTATTCGGATCCCATGCAACCATTTCATAATATCATTCAGCAACAAATACATCCATATTATGCTGCACTCTACCCGAGATTGTTGAATGGGTACATATATGGCATATTCGCTCGCTATCAGATAGACGGAGCTACATAATTATTGAAGTAAAACTGTTTCTCACAAGAACATTTAGACATGGGTAATGAGTATTATTTTATTTAGACTTGTAGATATCTATCAATCTGCCATGGTATACTTTAAATCAGTGTACAAGTAAATGTTTAACTTGAATTGAATGAACAGCAATGATATAGTAAATAACTTATTTGAGTATAACAACAAAAGCAATAATGAAATTCTGATGACATACCAATTTGAAAAGATTCCTGAAATAATGAAATTATCAAGCAATCATGAATTCTTTGGTGGTGTCTATTACAACCTTGATGTTCAGAATCTTCTTCGGTTGTGCATCATTCGAAGAATTTTAATATCAGTCTCTATGGATACGAGTGGGGGAAAGAGGAGGAATTTGAAAGGCACTGGATCAAGCAACCAAAGAATAGCTAATCGAATGATACCCAAATTCAATTTTCCGCGAATTACTTCTACATTTTCTCGCACACATGGCTCTAATTGTATTAAACGTTTGCTTCCATAAACACAGAAGCTATCGCCGAGTAATTTAAACATCATTACTCGAGATGAAGAACCGTTTCTAAGTAAACACTGCCGCAGAGGAAAATATGGATGTATAATAACCGTCGCCGTTATATTGATAGTCAAAATTACGTTGTTTATACAACAAATAACAGTTTAGGGTAGAAGGTGTACACTGCTCTGATGCTCTGATCTGGTGCAAAGCCCATGTACATGTGAATGCTATGAACTATATCAACGTGCAGATCCTCGTTTTTTGGTATAGTAATAGGTTTAAACATAAAACACATATTTAGTACATTCAAGATATAAAGCATACGAGTTTGATTGTCATCGAAAAACAAACTTAATTCATTATGAAGGCCTTAACGAAACAGCTTAAAAGGTGAATCATACAAATCAGTCTCACAAACTTATTCCCTAATAAAGAGGGACATCAAATCGCATACATCGCCACTCCCAAATAATAGGGTAAATTACTTCCTCTCTAATACACAGATTAAACAAGCATTTGTTTTGAAACGAAAACATAAAACTTTTGTGTAGTTAAATGTTTTAATACAAATTCCTTAGAAATAGCGATGACAAGCCAAAAAGGCAAATGACATTAAGTCAATATCATAAATAATGATCATGATTATAGATAAGCTATCGGTATAGCATATGGTTACACTTCGTAATTCCGAAACACGTAAATTGCCTATACCTCGATGTTCGTTAATCCGAAAATGTAAAAGGGTTCGTTGATCCGAACATTTGTGGCGTTATTCCGAAGGTTCGATTATCCGAAAACAAAATAAGGTTCGATGTTCCGAAGGTTCGTTAATCCAAAAACGAAATAAGGTTCGTTGTTCCGAAGCTTCGCAAGTCCGAAAACGAAATAAGGTTCGTTAATCATTTCGTTTTCGGACTAACGAACCTTCAGAATTACGAACCTCATTTCGTTTTCAGATTAACGAACCAAGGTTCAAGGTTTTATTCATATCAAACATACCACATTTACAACAATATCAACAACTCAGTACAAACAATAATATTATACAAGACAAACAATTATATTATACAATACAAATTACTATATAGGTAAGCATAAATATCGTAAAATATGAAAAGTGTACTTAATATAACAATAGAAAAAAGTACTATAATGCTTTCTTGTAAGTGGATGTAATACAGTGCGTCCCAGAAAAAACGAAAACGAGATTTAGCGATCATTTATCATAACTTAATCATAAACAGAATAGACAAATGACCTACCAATTTAAAGCTTAGAATCTCCTCTTTCATCTGATATTACTTAGGTTATTTCTTATTCACGTATGAGTGAGCAAAAACTCATTTGTCGGGGGGGGTATCTGGGTTTCAAAAAGAAAACCACATTTCCGAAAAGTTCAATATCTGCTCTTTAATTTGGTACCTTACAGAAAATGGTCAAGAAATAAAAAAGTTCTGGTCATTTGAAATAAGGCTTGTATTTCCATAATTTCATGAGATAACCGTGTTTTCACAGAGCTTTCGTATGGTGAACAAAAGATTTAATGCATGGCTGATCGTCAACAAAACGGAGTGTCGAATGAGTTTGAAAGTCAGCCGGGAGAACCTCTTCATTTTATGAAATTATTGAAATTCAAGCCTTATTTAAAATGACCAGAACTTTTTTATTTCTTGACCATTTTCTGTAATTTAGGTATCAAATTAAAGAGCAGATATTGAACTTTTAAAAAATGTGGTTTTCTTTCTGAAACCCAGATACCCCCCCCCCGCCAAATGAGTTTATGATATCCTTTCTTCAAATTGTCTTTGCTCACTCATGCGTGAATGAGAAATAATCTAAGTAATATCAGATGAAAGAGGAGATTCTAAGCTTTAAATTGCTAGGTAATTTGTCTATTTTATTTATGATTAAGTAATAATAAATGATCGCTAAATCTCGGTTTCGTTTTTTCTGGGACGCACTGTATAATGACAAAGAAAGAAAATGTGAGGTGTGGATATGAGGAGCAAAGGTAAAAGCAGAGCTTGTTGGGTAAAGGCTCCAAGGAATATGCAATGAGAGTCCCATAAAAATATCAATACAAGAAAAAAAAGAGGAATAAATAAAAGGGCAAACGAAAAGTAAACAAAAACGGGGGATACACAGAAACATAAATGATGAGTAGGAAGAAATAAGTGTAAAAAGCAACAAATTTAATTAGAGCTTGTAGGAGAATGGAAATAATCATTGCTAAGAGTGGGAAATGCGGGAAAATCTATGGCATCAGGGCGCAATGAGAGGAAGGGACATCTTCCAAGGATTAAGACAACCCATGCGCAACGATTATAAAGGAGCAATGAGAAAATAAGACATAAAAATTAATTATCAACCAGTAGAGTGAATGGAATGAGGCTATAACTGATAAAAGGATACACAACTGTGTTCGTACTAAGTCTAGTCCTTGAGGAGATGGTGTTTCAGCTTTCGTCGAAAGACATATATTGAGGGTGAATGTAATAGTTCATTATGGAGGGCATTCCAAAATTTTGGACCTTTAAAAGTGATTTTCCTTTTGGCAAACGAAGTTCTTATACGAGGAAGATGAAACAGATTACTTTGCCGAGTAGGATATCCATGGACACTGCTATTTTTTTGAAAAAAAGGGAGGCAATAACAAAAGGTATATCATTGGCATTTAACTGATACATAAAGATTCCTAAGTTTTAGGTATAAAGATTCCTAAGTTATAGTAATAAAGATTAACAATACGAAGGAGTTTATTTTTTAAAAATAATGCATATGTATGAGATAGGTAACAAAAAATAGTTAATATTTCTAATTGCACGTTTCTGGAGTAATAAAATCCTATCAAGCAGGAATTTTGCACTGTTGCCCCAGGCTAAAATACCATAGTTGAGGTAGGATGATATGAGAGTGAAGTATAATGATAGTAGAATATGGTGAGGAAATTCATGTTTAAGTTTGTTTAAAACTCCCGAGTTTCGAGACAATAATTTACATAAGTAGTTCACATAAGTCTTCCACGATAAATTAGAATCTATATATATGCCAAGGAATTTTGTTGACTCAACTAGGTCTAGAGGAGTATCATGTATAAATAAATTACCAGGAAGGGTTGAGAGTGAATTGCTGAAGAGCATGTAATGAGTTTTATTAACATTTAGAGATAATTTATTGGCATTTATCCAACTTTGAACCATTTTTAGCTCTTTATTAACAGTATCGAGGAGAGTTTGGGTGTTGTGATGGGAGTAGAATATGTTGGAGTCATCCGCAAAACGGATGAATGACATGATTTCAGAACTATATTGGAAGTCGTTTATATAAAGAGCAAAGGCCCCAGCAGCGTTCCCTGTGGAACGCCACAGGATATTTCTCTGGGGTAGGAGTCCTGGCCATTAATACTCACAAATCGGCTGCGGTCCGTTAGGTAACTACTGAACCACTCCAAGGCCTTCAGAATTACGAACCTCACTTCGTTTTCGGACTAACTAACCTTTGAAAATTACGAACCTCATTTCGTTTTCGGACTAATGAACCTTCAGAATTACGAACCTTCGGAAATACGAAACTTCGGAATAACGAAGCTTCGGAATTGGAAATGTATGCGTAGAATATTACCATCGTTCAATTTTATTCTTTCTTTCAAACGTTTTTTTAAATGATCGCGATTTCCCATTATCCCCCCCCCCCCCCCCACCTCTCTCTCTCTCTCATTTGTAAAGTCTTAAATAAGGTAAGGCAGTACAATCGTGACTGGGGAGTTTTCTATTGGATTTCAGGATGAAATATAGAAAGTATGTCTTGTTAATCGGTCCCAAGAAACAGAGATCACCAGACTTGGTAAAGTAAAACATGAATAATCATTTATGATTGATCTCTTACTACTGGGCACATCAGGCCTAAGCGTAAAACACACACCCACATTTGCACAAACGCACACGTCTAAATTGACACAATGAACTATGTTACGCAAGTCATCCATCACTTGTCACTTTGTACAAATTTTAGTTCACTCAACCTCCTAAGAGAGTGCAGTTACCAGGCAAAAAGAGGATTGTCATCTCCGTATCTTCTTCATCCCTTACCTTGGTTATCTTTTTCATCTCTCTTCTTCCTTTACTTCCTTCCAATCAAACACATCACAATCAGACACTTTTTTTGGTTGCGGCAATGCTCATCTTACATCGTGAAGCGATAATTTTGTAAGATAGAAGATTACATGGTCTTATGTTATAATTTAGACTAATTGAGTAGAAATCCGTACGTTATTTTCAAAACACATGTGAGTGGATGGAAAACATGATATCTACTGTAAGGGTATTCAAGCTATTGTACAGATTTTTAAAAGATGAGCATTTTATTACCATAATCATTGTGATAATGATGATGATGATTGTTGACTATTATTATCATCATTATTATTATTGTTATTATTATTATCATTATTATTATCACTATTATTAGGGTCCTTATTTTTATTAAATGAAAATAGTTGTAGTTTAAAACATAGTTCACTTTTTAACTTTATTACATTTGTATTTTATTGCTGCTTAAGATTCATATGTTTTGTAATTAAGTAATTATATGTTATGTATCATATTGTTAACGTTAAACGTTTTATTAAGGAGTCCACTCTTCAAACAATGGACTCATGAATAAAATAGCGTATCTTACCATGGTAACAGGCTTCATTTTGGCGCACTGTGACGAAATTGCGCATCAGAATTTAACATTTTTTTATACACGCGCCAGATACGCGCTATATTACCCAGTAGTTGTGTGTCCGGACGATCAATTTTAGAAAGTCATTTGGGAAAATTTACAAGCAAAGTTCCATCAATTTTTAGTGCAAAATGTTAGGGAATATTATAGAGAACAAAATAGAAGATGATTAAAACTATTGAATTCATATTTTTAGTGTAATCCAAACACAAAAAAAGAAGACTTCAAAAATATAAAGTGTCCGGACACCAGACCCCCCATCCTACAGGAAATCTGCATAAACCATGGACTCAACCGTGGGTTTTCAAAACCACCTTTGTGAATTCGGGCCACAATGTATGCAAATCTGAGTCGATGATATAACACACTCGCTATTGCTTTTGTGCTTCTCAATATTTCAATATTTTCAGATTGCACAATAGGGAAACTCTTCACTTAATACAATAATACAAACATGGCAAATCGACATGTTCGGGTAGTAATGAAACCTTACCATTACAATAAAGAAAATTTGAAATATTTCATAAATCGTTAGATAATGATTTGATTTAAAAAAAAATAACGTTGTGTCAATTTATATTTGTTAGGGTGGATTTGGCCTTTAAGTACATGATCATGATGCTCGTTAGGGGAAGGTTAATTTTATAGAAAATGAAATGCCATAAGATTCTATGTCTTCAAAATTAATATATTCATTGATTTATTAAATCTGTTTCACACACTATACATGACTAGTATACATGATTAGGGATGACATCCCCAATAGGAGAGGCACCTACCCAACATCATCTGGAGACCCCAATTTCACTTGGGTCAAACTTAATATCATCTGTAAATACGTTCTACTCGTTTACTTTCATCCCATGTGTGACACACTTTTGTTTCCTCCCCTTTGGCTGGTATAGAGATGTGGTCGTAATGATGGAATTGTTGCATAGATGGAGAGTCGATAGAGAACTTCAACAGATTTTCTGGAGGACCTTGGAAAAGTTTGCTCTCTCATGTATTTTGCACTTGAACATTGAAATAACATTCATTCTTCTCACATTATTCGAATATGATTAATGGCAATTAATTTATCTTGAGGTAAGTTAGACAACTATGATTAATGTCCTAGAGCGCATAATTTATCTTAAATGTTAATTTTTATCACTCTTTAATCTGAAAAACCAGTATACTACCTGGAGGAGGGAGTTACTTGACAATGATTGAATTGGATAGCTTAGTGATGTGTTCTTTCACAAAAGTAAACTATTTGAAAATTCTTTTTTATGAACTATCTAATATCATCATTATTATTATTTTTATCATTTTTTCCATTATTTTCAACTTACCACTTTGAGAATATTTGTATGACACTGTTTTCATTTCATTCTTTCCATAGAAATACACTGGATACCAAAACAGAAGGCAATGCAAACATTGTCTGTAATCAGGGCCTCTAGATACCCTCTCTGGTCATATTACATCTAGAATGAGGTGATTTAAGCTGTGTCCTCTTTCACTCAAATCTTTCATTTTCATTTAAATTGGAAGGAAGCAGTGAAATTATTCTTTCCAGCAGCATCTATTTTTTTCTTATTTTTGCCAGGTATGAGGTACGGAGACGCACAGTGTTTTCTGTATAGGGAAACAACATCACTCCCATATGATTACGGTCCGAAATTACCTTCCTATTTTTCACTGCCAATACATCAATTAGATCTGCAAATATAAGAAGGAGCCTGCTAAATCGAATAAATAACCTCATCACGTGGCTTTTCCAAAAACAGATTTTAGGCTTTGTCTTTTATCACTGTCATAGGTCGTTGGGTGTTTCTGGCAATATACCAAGGACGACAAAGTTCGCTGACTTGCCAATATAAAACATGTTTGTATTGTAAAATGTGATATAATCTTCTTCTTTCGGTAAGAATATAATATAATATAATGTAATAACATGATAATCCACATGAATACCATATAAAAGTGAAAAAGAACTATGAAAAGGGACAACGTGTGTGGTATGAAGTAAATTACCATGTACTTCTTTTTAAAAAATTGTATTTTAAGCCATGATAGCTCTACCAAAGCTTCTGATACATATAATATGATGAATGATATATGTAATATATATGGATAATATATATATATATATATATATATATATATATATATATATATATATATATATATATATATATATATGAATAACAATAATAATTATATATAATATATTATAATATAATATATATCAATGATATGTGATGCTTACAATATTATCCCAAGACATTTCTTATTTGTTTGTCATAAACATGCTCTTATTGAGACAAAATATGTTAAACAGAAAAAGAAAAATAAACCCTGGATAACACGATATATTAAGCGTTCAATATCGACAAAACACAAACTTTTTTCTCAAGTTATAAAATCAAATTATAATAAAGCAATATTGACTGGCCTCGGGGCGATACGACATATATCGCCCAAACTAGATTTATATCGCCTGAGTCGTAGACGAGGGTGATATCAATTTAGTGAGGGCGATATCCTTTCGCCCCAAGGCCAGTCAATATTGCTATTATTAACCAAATCAGACATCTAGAGCCAAAATTGTTAAAATTTAGATATTTCAAATTTTTAGAATGAGAATCTCCTTTCTCATGTTGAGCAGACTAGGCCTCTGAACTTTACCATTGTGACGTAATTGAAATGACGCGTTCCTGGCCTAGGGACGCAGTATCCAATGACAATGACAATGACAATGACAATGACAATGATTTATTTACCCATGTCACCCTAATTCGGGTATTGGGGATATTATCATATAGAACATAACATATTCAAAATCATTTCAATTATATTTACAAAGTATTTACAAATATATACAATCACATGTTACAGAGTAATTTAATAAATACTACATGAAATTACTTTAGAGACGTAAAAGTAAAAGGAATGATGTGTCTCTAAATCAATTGGTGAGAGAAGGAGGAGAGACAAAATAGGAAAAGAAGGAAAAACAAAAGGGGAAGAGAGAGAGAAAAAAGAAAAGAACAAAAAGACAAATGATTGTAATAACAATAATTTTTAAAAGAAACAGTACTAACAATGATAATAAATAAATACGAATGAATGCGTGTTATATAGAATTGAAAAAGTTGGAACTGCAATGCAAAGGCACCGATATGTGTATTTAACGTGGTTATATATATAATTATATTGGACTTTGGCATAAAAATTGATAAAAATTTATTTTAAGAAATTAGAGAGAATTAAAATTTAATTTATCCTTTACCTAATTATTGTTTATTTACATATATACATGAACGTGTTTTCAAATAGAAAATGTTAACATAAATATTTTATTTGTTTATTTATTAAACTTATCCATTATAATGCTACAAAATTTTGATAAATTTATTAATGTTGACATTTTGGAAGAATTGAAAAGCTTAAACATTTTCAATGCATTTGGACGCAGTATCCAGCTTGTCTCAACTTGATTACCATTATGACGTATAGCACTGCGCGGTTAAAAGACGCGTACAAAAGCACGTAGAATACCCTGATGTTAGCGCACCTTTTATTGCCCGCTACATTTCCACGCATTTTCTCATTGACTCTCCTGAGCGGGCAATGAATTGGGCCCGTGGATAAACAATTGGAATGTTATTGACCGGCCATTTGATCCCAGTCTTAAGCAGGCAACAATGTTTCAAAGTTGCCCTGCTCAGATGTCTGATACGGTTAATAATAAAGATTGTTTGAATAAATATTTTTTTTTACATACAGAAATCAGTTAACAACCGTCTTAAGGCAGTAAGGAAAGCAAAGCAAATGCATCATGAACATAAGTTTGAAGCAGACGTAAAATATTAAAAGAAAACTTGGAGTCATATCAATGAACTTTTTAATGAAAATAGTAGCTCGAATCTGAATTCAAAAATAAATTAGTTGTTAACCAAGAAAATGAACCTTCCGAAATTACTTCATCTGTTAATATAGCAAATTCACTCAACAATTATTTCTCTACTTTTGGGAAAATCTAGCTGAGAAAATTGAGGAGTCAATTACCGAGAGTTCATGGGTCCATACATTAGTCAAACATTTTTCTTTTTGCCAATAAAAAGTTCAGAAGTTAAAGAAATGTTACACACTCTTGATTAATCTAAAGCAAGTGGTTTTGATGACATATCAGTTCGACTCTTGATATATGCTGTGAATTGTATTTGCAAACCCCTTTTTCGCCTAATAATTCAATCTATCATTTACCACAGGAATTTTTCAAGATAAATTAAAAGTCGCAGGAGTTATACCAGTTTTCCAAAAGGGAGATAAAGACTGGAAATTATAGACCAATATCGATTTTACCCGCGATTAGCAAAATATTTGAAAAACTAATGAATGCACGATCGATGAAATTCATAGAAAAGAATGAAATATTGTATAAACACCAATATGGTTTTAGAAATGGATACAGTACGAAACTTTCACTGATAAATATGATTAATCAAATTACAAGATAAACTGATGAAAGAAAGGTGACAGTAGGAATATTAATCGATTTTGCAAAAGCTTTTGATACGATTAATCATTCTATTCTCATTAAGAAACTAGAACACTATGGCATTCGCGTTAAGGCAGTAGAATGGTTTAATGATTATTTAAAAAACAGAAAGCAATTTGTTAATTATGATGGTGTAAATTCCGAATACAGGTATATTTCATGCGGTATTCCGCAAGGATCAGTTTTGGGTCCAACTTTGTTCTTGTTGTATATAAACGATCTGGCAAACTCATCAAATTATTTCAGTTTCCGTCTTTTTGCGGATGACTCAAATTTATTTCATACTTTCAATTGTGATGAACAACATATTGATTTATCAGAAATTAGTCTCAATTTAAACAATATAATAGCATGGTGCAATGCCAACAAATTGACAATCAATGTTACGAAAACTAAATATATGTTGTTTAAAAATAGACAAAAAAATAAAAAGTTAAAAAACATTATTTCTTGGTATATGTATCGACAAAAACCTTAAATGGAAGAAACAGGTTGACATTGTATGCAATGTGCTTAGCAAAACAATTTGAATATTTTATAGATTGAGGAATTATGTAACAAAGAGAATCTTAGTTATGTTATACTCATTTATTTTACCACGTATGGTCTGGAAGTTTTGGGTGGGACGTGCAAAACAACCCTGAACCCTATATTATTACTTCAAAGAAGAATAGCTAGAATAATGGCGTTCAACCATCATACTTATCACTCTGCTCCTTCATTTTATGATCTAAATATTCTCGATATTTTCAAACAATACCAATATTTGATAGGAGTATTTATGCACGATTTAATTAAGTAATTATTGATTATTTTTCATTTATAGACCATACTTACAATACAAGAAATTGGGAAAAGCGAAATGTTAATCTTGACAAAAAATAATACCAATTTGGGAAAACAATAAATTTCATTTTCTGGTCCTACTTTATGGAATCATCTGCAAAGTAATATTAGAAACACCCCCATCGCAAGATATTTAGCAAATCGTTAAAATTAATGCTCCTGGAAGAATTTAATTAATTTGGTATGGTAAATACTGCCTGAAAACAGATAATTCTATATAAAGATTATGTGAATAACTAAGATATTTTTTTCTTGTAAATAGTGTAAATATGTTTACTAAAAATGATCTCAATTTTCTGCAACAGTAATAAGTAGAATTAGTACTGGATTTGATGAACAATATTGAAGATTTAGTTCAAATTATTGTTTAAACTATGATAATGACATTATTTGGTGCTAACCTCGATTGGCATCTTGCTATTATGTTAGCTCCAATTACCAAATGTTTTGTTTATATGTGATGTAGGGGATGTACTATTCCTTGTAATTGTACCCGCCAGTGACATTTGGTAATAAATTCAGTTCAATTTTGGTTCTGACGCTGTCAATCTGTTTGAACATATACAGACTTCAGCTTTAAGCCACAACTCTACAACTAAGCCTATATCATGTTCGTTCGATTAAAGTGCCTCGAATTCTGTATCATGGGAATAAGTAATGATGATTAAGTCTGGTGATGTTTGTGCTAATGTTGTAAGTGATCCCTCCAATCACGTACGATAAGCATCATGCAAAAGTCTGCAACAGGTGACTGTTTTCTCACATCAAAGTTTGAAAAACAGGTTTCACTATGATTATATCCATACAACCAGACATCAAAATCTATAAATTCTGGCGTCTGTCAATTTGACAGATTTCTCATCAATTGTTATCGATCGATGATATGGAAAATAAGCGAGGTCGATTCTATTTTACTTGTAAAAATATTCAGCTTTTACAGCCATTTTTCATAGTACAATACAGCCACTTTGAATTTAATAGAGCAGTTAAAAGTTGTTAAGAACGGAGTGCAATTACTCTATTGTAAGAAAAAATAAACGTAATGCTTCAGTCACTAACGTAAATCGGACCAATTACTCTTAACGTTCATGAATAGGCCCGTCACAAAAATACGACATCCTTTGAAATTGGTCCATTATTTCAAAAGATTAAGTATTCTTTCAAACGATTTACTCTCGAGACGTTAAATCTATTTTCCCATGCGTCTGCCTTAAAAGTTTCAAGTCATTTTTTTAATCTAAAAAACAGTATGCCCTCTCAACATACCGGGTGGTCTTTCCATATAAACTAAACGAATTAGAAAAGGAAAGTATTTTCTTTCGTGATATTTCTTTAAGGCATGAAATATCAAGTTCCCAAATTTCTTATTGAAAAAAAAAAATATATCACCAGGATATACAAGCGATATATTTCTCTTTTTTCATATTAAAATATATTTGTGAATAAAGAGTCTACATATGCATATATATTTGAAAAAAAAAAAGAGTCTACATATGCATTCAGTTATCTTATCCCATTTATTGTAAATATAAAAACGGGAACGTGGCTATGTTTGCCAGGGTGAGATCTGCGGCCTGTTTCGTATCGTGTCTGAAAACAAAAAGAAGAAAGTATCTCGAAAGTGAGTAATAAAACCCTCCAATGCAGAAATGAATTAGTAGATACGTATGTTGATGTATATAAGTGTTATACATGGATACAAACTTGCTATAAGTGGAGCACTGGGCTAGTATACGCGCGCATCAGGGCCTTTTTTGGGGACGATTTGGGGTTGCTGATGTAAATTTGAAAAGCAAAAAAAATAATAACGGTTTTCACTACAAAAAGGAGACCATATTGGTCCCGAAACAAATGAAAAGCGAAAAAAGGTTTTCACTACAAAATGAAGGTCATTTTGATTACATCTTTTCATTTTAAACATCTTTCAAAATACCTGGGGGTGCTGCCTATGGAGAATAATACACGCAGCACCCCTAAGGACATTTTGGGGGTGCTTGAGCAGCCCCAGCACCCCCCGCTTCCCTGAGCCATGGCGCGAACGCTAGATCGTGTTCAGTGTAGAAATTTTGAAAGATTAATTATTAATTCAAATGATGAAATGATTAACTATAGTATGTGGTGAAACTCATCTCAAGTTTTGATGTCAGTATCAACAAAGATTTGAGGGTTCCAGCCTGTAATACTTGACCATGGTCAAGAAGCAACCCTTTCACAAAGCAGAAAATCCTGTCTTATCGACGTGTGATTTAAGCACTTGTTGTTTGGCTTACAAGAAGTTGACGCACATGACCTCTTCACATGATTCCTTACTGCCTCAAGTGACATCACTTTACTTTATGTGACGAGTACAATTCAAGACAATTTAAAGGAACTATTAACCTTTCAAATAGCAATAAAAATTCAGTTGCCATATACATTTTACCTTTAATGCTTTAAAGAATGAAATATTTTTTTCAACAATGATAATTGTTTCATCTGATAAGCATTGTATTCTACGGTGAACATGGTTTATTACAATTTTATGATTCTGTTTTGTTGATTTGTTGACGCGCTTGGATGTAAATGTTTACATTTTTGCGCATATTTCAATGTTTTTACCAAAATCTGTCTCTGTAAGCTGTAAATCAAAGCAATAGAACGACAACCACCTCTGTTCATAGTGTTTAGAGCCAACAACGTATAAATTGACTATTCCCATTACTTGACTGTTTCAAAGTGGTCTCAAAGAGATGCCTGAAACCATTTATTCAATAAATGATGCTCTTAGGACGTCATTGGAATGAATAAAAATATCAGGAAAAGGCATGCAAAAGACATCTGGAAGTGTTTGAAAAATGCATCTTATTGTACAGTGTGTATATCGTCACAAATCACAAAGGATTGATTTCATGTATACTTGTATGAAACCTGGCCGAATTAACGCATATTAATTCTAATATATTATGAACACGATGAAGGTGTTTTCATACCCCTTAACTTCATGTTTTCTTTTTCTTGTCTTTATTATGTCTTATATTACGTTGATTGTAATACAAGGAGTACTCATCATACCAGTAAAACCAATCATGGATTAAGCCGGAACGGTGTCACGATCGGTTCTTGAGAAACAATGATTGTCAAAACGTAGGCCTATGAGCTAGCACTGTGCGCTCGCATTTTGATTGGTGAGTTATGTATACCTCTATATTTATTCTGGAACAAACTACGCATTATTGAATTTCATGATATAAAATGAAATGCATTCAGAATGCCCAGATTCCGTCTAACTCGCACGCATGTTTATTGAGATACGCAGTTGATCTTTATTTAAAGCACGCTAAAATTATCAAGGTTCAGATCAAAATATCAAAAGTTTTCTGCTCGCACTTTGCGCTCGCATTATTAATGTAGGAATATACCAAATTACCCATTCTTTTTCATGATTACAAAGCACGATTAGAATGTCAATTCTTTAGGTCAGAATGTCAAAATTTATTTTCAGCTCGTGCTTCGCGCTCGCACTATTTAATCGTTGAAATATGTATCGTCGTAATGGCTAACTGCAAAACGTCTTTAACAGGTCCCTTTTCGATTAGGCCAGAACGCGTATTCAAAGTTATCTAGTTACATCCGCATCTTGTAACTTCAGGTTCACAAACGTTGCCCGGAGAGATCAATTTTCAGGACAAAATAAATGAAATAAAAAATAGCTCGCGCTTCGCGCGCGTACTATTAAAAAAGGGCTATGAGATTATTACATAAAGCTAAGAAGTGATTGTTAGGAAAACCCCTCCAAAGAAACAAACAAAAATCAACTTTTAGCGGCCGATCGGGGAAAATACGGGTGAAAAAAAAAGCGCGCCCCCCCAATCCGCCCCTGACAACACACTGTTTAATACTCAGAAAATCAGAGGCGTGCACTAAGCTGAGATTGTTTTTTTATAATTCAACTGCTAGTTTTGTTCAAGAGGGTCGGCGCTTAAAGGCTGCCTGTAGCATGACGGTTAGATAATGCAAGTTATATTCTTTCCTAGTGACATGCAGTCGATGGAAAGTTCGTCCAGACATCAAGGTGGTCTGCTCGAGTGAAAGTGATGAAGGATTTGACAAGAATCATTAATTTAAAGGTAAATGAAATTAATTGCAGCATACTCTGATTTCATGAAAAGGTCTGTAAAATCAATGTTAACTGTCAGTCTGTCACTATATGGGCATCATAGATCTCGATCTGGTACAGTTACATTACCTGAACTTTGTGACATCATGAAATCTAATCTAAAAAGCTACCACACTAAAGTTCACCGCCAAGAAAAGTACAAGAGGAACAGTGTACTAGTAATATTGGTTTGAAAAGGACCCGATATCGTGCTGAAATTTCATGCATATATTGCAAATTTCTAAGCAATTAGACAAAGTCTTCCAAAAAAAAAATAACCGATACTTTTATTTATACTGTACATACACTGACACTTGGGTGATCATTTTGATTGAATTCTGTACGAACTAATTTCAAAATATCTAATGCCAACAGAGGACGTCCCTAGTTCAGATAACCATGTCAATCAATTTATCATACATTTAGACGGGTGAATATACGACCAATAATGCCCTTACCCGGAACATATTGCAACAAATGGTTGATCAACTGGCAGTATTTGACCTCAGGAATAACATACTAAAATGCTATTAAAACCCGCACTATTAATTTTTAAGATAGCGTCCAAGATGTCCGTCATCAATAAAAATGGAACTCATTCATTTCCACCATATAATCCAATTCCGGTTCATATTCCATGGTCCATTTGGTAAAATATTGTTTTTGGATACAAGTTAGTGTGACGTAAGCACTCCAGGGTACCTGGAAAATCTAATATGGCTGTCGTAGTCTAAAAAAAAATCATATTTTATATATTACTTACTTAAGTGGCTTTAGTTTGGTTTCTATTCAATGGTTTAAAGGGTGAAGTCATACATTAAAACAAGTAACAAGGACATCCAGTAGTCTGTTGGGTCCAAAAATCCAAGACAGTTTCCAAACGTGGAGTAAAGAATTACTGTTTATTCTTAAATAGGACAAAGTTCATTTTATATCCGCCTGGGAGATATGATTTTTGTGTCTAGACCATGTTCAATGGTAAAAATACATTGGACAAGTTACAAGGACAATCAGTGGTCGAGTATGTTAAACAAATCCAAGATGGAGTCTAAAATTGCTGTTGCTACTTAAGAAAAATGGGCATAGTTTGCTCAATTTCCAGGAAAATGATTTTTGTGTCTATACTATGGTTAAATGGGTCAAAATACAATGGGACAAGTTATTAGGAATGTCAGCGGTCTGGTGGGTCCAAAAATAGAAATGGCTTCCAAAATTTGAGTTAAAAAAAATGACTACTGATAATTAAAGCGGACAAAACTCATCTCATATCGGCCTGGGAGATGTGATTTTGGTGTCTAAACCTGACCACTGGTTTCCGGGGTCAAATAATACATGAGGACAAGTTATAAGGACAGACAGTGGTCTGGTATGTCCAAAAATCCAATATCGCTTCCAAAAATTAATTCTAAATTGGGTGCTAATACTTGAGCGGACATAGCTTATTTCATATCGGCCTGGGAGGTGTTATTTTCGTGTCTAAACAACTGGTTTCAAGGATCAAGTAAAACATTATAGTTTAAGGACATCCGGTGAACTGGTATGTCCAAAAATCCAATATGGCTTGCAGAAATTGATTATAAAATGGCTGCTGATACTTAAAAGTGGCATAGTTCATTTTATATGTGCCTGTCAAATATTATTTTGGTGTCTAATGTATGGTTTCATGGGTCAAATCATACATTAGGACAAGTAACAATGACAGTCAGTGGTCAATTAACATTCCAAGATGACTTCCAAAAATGGAGTAAAACTTTGTCTAATTAAACTTATCAATGGACATGGTTTGTTCAATATCTGTCTGGGCAATACGAGTATGGGGTCTTAACCATGGTTTAAAGGGACAGGTAATGTATAAAATAGGACAATTGCAAAAACACTCAGTGGTCTGGTATGTTTAAAAATCCAAGATGGCTTTAAAAATGGGGTCAAAACTGACTGCTGTAGACATAGTTCATGAGAAATACACCTTGGGGATATAATTTTGGTGTCTACACTAGAGTCTCAAGGGTCAAGTATTACATTGGGTCGAGTTGAAAGGACAGTCGGGTGTCAAGTAAGTCCAAAAATCAAAGATGGCTTTAAAGATGGGTTCTTGAATGACTGTTGTTTCTTTTAAGTGGATATAGAACATTAAAATACACACGGCGATATTGTTTTGGTGACCACACTAGGACTTCAAGTGTCAAAAAATACTTTGGGATTGGTTACAATGATATACAGTTATCCATTTTGCCTTAAAATACAAGTTGGCTTCCAAAAATGTATTCTAAAATGACCGCTGTTACTTAAAACTAGGCATAGTTCAAACAATATTCACCTGTGAGAAATAATTTTGATGCTTTCATTTAAATGCATGGCAATAATTTATCATATTGTTTCATGAACGGCAACCATTTTGATGAAGTTTTAGAATCTACCTTCGATTTTTTTGACAAAATTGAAAACTAACCATCCTTGTTACTTTTTCAAATGTATTTTGACTCTTCATACCACAGTGTAGATACCAAGATTATTTCTCACAGATTGATATTGTATGAACTCTGACCATTATTGGATGATATGAGTCGTTTTAGATGCCATTTTGAAAACCCTTTTGGATTTTTAGGCAAAACGGTCAACGGCATATTATTGTAACCAGTCCGAACGTATTATTTCAACTATCAAATCCTGGTGTGGACACCGAAATCATATCTCCTCGATGGATTTCAAATAGCCTATTTGAAAGTAACAACAGTAATCTTAGACTCCGATTAATGATAAATGAGTCCCCGATTATCAGATTCCTAAACGCAGTGTGTTAGTGTGTGTGTGGGTGTGGGTGTGCTTCTATATAAAATAGATTATGTTTTAGTGGACAACGATAATAATATTCCGCATTTATAGACTATTACCCCGGTCACCGGATCCTTGCATGCCCGCATACAATGTATGCACCCTCTCCACTCCATGGGGAGCATTCCAACAAGAGTTCTAAGACTCAATTGCTAGGCATACTACATAGGCTTTCGCATCCTACACCTGGGTGGAGAGTGGCAAAGTGTGGATTAACACCTTGCCAAAGGTCGCTAGGCCATGGTGGGATTCGAACACACGACCCTCTGATTACAAGGCGAGAGTCAGAACCTACACCACGACGCTTCAAGAACTGGACAATGAAAAACTATTTGAACAATGCTGGGTCCTTGGTTTCTAACCAGAGTCCTCAACTCCTCATAATTTTGACAAATTATCTTTGGATCTTTGGAGGTGATTTTTTTTTACCTGATTGCTAAGAAAGCATGAATGCTTGTAAGCAAGCAACCAGAGGCCCGACGGCTTAAGGTCCTCCCCGAAGGACCGTGTACTGAGGATTAATGCCTTACCAAAGGGCACTAGCGCACCAAGAGGGAATCGAACCTGGGTCACTGGAATACGAATCCCCCGCTCTACCGACTGAGCTATCGCGCCTCCTCCTTATGCACTACGATTGATCAGTGTATCGTCAGTCTTGAGTAAAGGAGAATAACAGAGGAACGGCATTTTTCACCGGCTTCTTCGTCTTCTCTTCTTTGTATTTGTATTTAGTATCATGTTGAAGTTATCTTGCATCAGCTTCTGAAAATACATCGGTGCAAGGTCATTTGAAGACATGGGAAGTGTGAGGGCGTTTGATTGATAACAAAAATAATTATGTTTGGCACACTTTCACATGTGCTGGTTAGTGTCTTTTTTTAATTGTACATATTTATGTGTTCTTAAGACTTAAGAAAATTATCCTTATAAACCCAATACACACGCAAATTGTTTTCATGTCTGGTCATAAGGGTCTTGCATTTCCAAAGTGTTTGTGTGCGTGTGTATTTTTAGTTTTGTCAGACGTGTATCAATCAGATATGATTATTTACGTCTGGGACCGACCTTTAACGTCACCATCCGAAAGACGTGAAACCAGGGCTCGAACCTCGAACCTCTGCATCAATTTGTAACTTCCCCACAGCTTGGATTACAGGCGCACGCCACAACGCCCAGTTTAAAACGATACCGTTAGCCTTTGATTATTTCGATCTTACTTTTTTTTGTTAATAGGTTTTGAAATCGTAGGCCTATGTTTTCAGGATATCTTATATTCATCAAAGCCATGTTATCACTTCGGAAACTATAACTGGGAAATACATAAAAGTTAATCCTGATGACCTGATCAGTGGTTTTACTGTGGAGGAACTACTTGAGATTGAAGCGCCGTAACATTTTCTCACAAGGTCAACCATAAGAGTCCTCGAGTTCTGAGGCTCTTGGCCAAAATGAACACAAAACACCCAGGTTTGCTTATGTTCTGTCGGTTCTACTCACTTGTATTTAACTAGAACACTCAGCCTTTGTGTCAATACTTTTTGGGTCAGGCTGTGATAAGTTTTCAGAGCACCAAAGACTTCTCCTTTCTCCTATTGATCCATTCCTTTCCCACATTTATTCTCCTATTCAGACATCACCAATATATGATGCTCCCTTACAAAAGTTACATGAGTAAATCTTACTTCAGATATGCTGGTGAGTCTCAACATTTTCGGCCATTTTCAGCCATTTTTATTTGAGTTTTAACCTGTCAACTACCGACAATTGAATGTTTTTTCTGACTTTTTATTTTCATTTTTTTTATTAATTATTATCACAACTATAAATATCTTTTCGAGCGAATGCTCCTAGTAATATTTCTTGAGAAAAATGTGAGTAAAAATATTGTGCCATTTTCCATTTCATTTAATTTTTGGCGAGGTTTTTTTTGGTGGAAAAATACTTAAATTTCATGTCCACCTCAAAAATTGATTTGAATAAAAAAAGAGAAAAAAAAAACAAGCAGAATATTTGAAATTTCATCACAGTCGGAGGTAATATGATAAAGTTATGACAATTTAAAATTTCGCTTATTTTTCACAAAACAGTTATTGCATGCGAAATATATTGATATGCAAATGAGAGACTCGATGATGTCACACACTATTTTTTGGGGGGATTTTATGGTTTGAATTATATTTTTTTGGTTATAGGTTACAATGGCAATTCTGAACGTTTAAGGAGGAATCAAACTTAGTTTCACATCATAATGAGCAGAATATTAATATCATATTTCATATAATAAATCAACCCTTTTTAGGATAGACTCACCTTTTAAGTAAAGTTGGATGTTTACAAATCAAGAGGTTCTGGGGCATATCAAATATGCGCACAAATCTATGTAGCTCGTCAACAGACGACACGTCATGACACTTTTTTAATTTTACTTATAGTTTGATTTGATTTAAACACAGAGTGGACACAAAATCTGAGATATATTTCGAAGGGCGATATTGTTGAGACTGAAGTGTGAATCAAGGCTGTTTCTGCTTGATGATTTAAGAATAAAGCGTTATGGTGACTATACTCAAAGTATTCGTTAAATGTACTTAACATTTCAAGTTTCATTCAGAAGTGTTCATCAACAAAGGGCAGGCAAACATCAAGATTAAACAGAGGCTGATGATAAGTGATAAGTCTACTTAGATATGTTTTTTTTCTCAGTGCAAAGGAATGTGTTTAATTCATTCAGACAAGACTTGTAAGTTGTCAAGCTGTTTCCTAACTGCATTATCGTTTTCATTGTTTCCTTAAATAATTCTTCAATGCAGATTTCACATTATAAGAAGGGTATTAGTGAAGAATAAGAAACGCTTATAGAGGATTAGACGTTTGCCAAAGAGTAAAATTGTGTTAGCATCACTTTTGCTATGTACCATGATTGCAACAGAAACTTTTTAAAGAATTAGTATACAAACTCAGAAAAGGGAAGATAGGAATCGAGATGAATGAACAAAAATGGACATTGGGTGAATTGGAACTCAATAGATGATAATCTATGAAAGATGACTTGATGCACCATATTTGAAAGACCATGAAAAATCATATGGTGTCTTCCGCTAAGGAAATGCACTTTCCTCATAGTCAGTTAGGGAATTTAAATCCCTTTAAGAGAAGATGATCAGATGTAGCTACAATGGAGAAACATTAACACCACCAACATGATACTTTCAATCACATTCCTCTGCAAGACCGCCATTCTCATTATTCAGTCGGTTAGAAAGGGGAATATGCTCTCCTCGCTAGGGAAATTTCTTTCAAAATATCAATTCCGAATTCGACACTAGCTGCGACCGATTTAAAAATCCTTAGCAGAACAAGATTTGCAAGAATATCATTGACTTTATATAGAGTCTTAATTCTTGATGCTAAATGAAATTGAATGAATCAAACTCATTGTTGTCTTAGTTTAATGACTGATGTTCTCTAAAGAATACCTTTGACTCGCTATTACTGTCGATATTTGAATCCCTTTTAAGTATATTGGACCATCCCCTTATAAAATTATAGCAACATACTTGAGTGGAATGAAATATACATTTGCCTATTTTGTTGTAGTGTATCATTCCTCAAAGTCCTATTACTATTCAGAGTAATTAATAAAAAGAACACCTAAAACACATATAATTCTAAATCTAAATTAGGAGCAGCCAACAAACTTGCTAAATATAACAGCTTCTAGTTTGAACTTTTATTATGGTTATTTTATGCCTGAATTCTTTACAGACTTTGTGCAGATAAGACTCAAAGGCAATAATGATTTTTTAATTTTCAAATATTATCATAAATTCAAATAGTATATGAATTTCAAATATTATCATTGTTACTTAAAGTTTCCACATTGGTGTTTCCAAATTGGTGAAATCTAAACGATTATTAACATTACATGAGAACATCATGGCTTACCTCCTCCGTTTCTGTAGCACAGATATGGAAATCGCCAAACATTCCCAAGACCAATAGCATAGCCAATACAGGCCAGCAAAAAGTCCATTTTGCCCGACCATTTGCCTCTTTTTCCTCCTTCATCCACCACGTCTTCATCGTCGTCAGGTTCTGGGTGATGCTCAGCAAGTTTTCCATCTGCGACGACCACACCTTGGCCATCGACATCGGCACTCCCGTTGCCCTGGTCCTTTGACTCGATCGGCTTCATGTCATTCAGGGGGATTTTCTCCTCCGAGTTAGCAATAGGAGGTACTCCGTTCTCGGACGTCATCTTTGATCTAGCAGAGGATTCTAGCCGTATAGCAAGGTTAAGATTCCCGTTGTGTCTTTTGACTTGGAGTTAATTTTAAAACGATGGTTTCTGCTACAACGACAACAGAGCAGCTTATATTATTACAATCAAAGTGAACAATGGAATGAATCATGAGCTATTTTCGTAGAATATTGAAAACCATGGGCTCGAACAAACATGATTTGAACACGAGTTCAAACCATGGACCATAAGTTTATTCTTTTAGGAAACGAACGGGGTGGTATCCGGCACCTGTAGGGTGTAAAGCTCTATCGTCACAACTGGTAGAACGGTGTATTGGACAGGTGTATTTGTCCCGTTTGGGTGCAGACACGTCGTTTTACATGGAGAATAAAGGTAAAATAATCCTCAGCCTCTGCCGGTGGCTATATCAACTTCCTAGCCAAATATTCAGCCTTTTCAGACCAATAAATGTGAGAACAGACGAACAGAATTTTCGCATCAAATCTTCTATATTATAGCCAAACAATTCAGATTTCTTCCACATCGATTAAAGTAAAGGAAAACAGTCTGAGCCGTACTTCTAACTAAAGTAGTAAAGACAAAACTTCAAAAACATTGAAGAAAACTGTAAATCAGGCCAGGGTAACAAAAACTTGCGACCGACGAGTATAAGAAGTTCTAACTATCTTAGCACAGTTTGTAAACCAATAAACATACCCGGTATCTTCAAAAGTCTGTCATCAAAGCAAAGTTAAGACCATATGGGGTTATAAGCAGTGCCCCATTCAATTCAAGACAAAAGGCACCTCGCTCTATATAGTTTGGCTCCTCTGGGTCCACTGAAAACACTTGCTCCTGCTAGGCTGCACAACTAAATTTCGTGCCCACTAGCAAAGGAGAAGAGAAACAAACTGATGCTCCCTTGATGTAACTAAAAAGGGAAAACAATTGTACGATGGAGTATCACGCGCACCCAAGCCAACCTCATGTCCGATCTCACTCATATTACTTTACTTTTCTGTATGCGTTCCGACGGACGGAGTGCTACTCCATATACGGAACGATTTGTATCAAACTCGCCTTGAATTACAATTCGTTCTTATTTTCCAGGTCCGCTCGCTTGGGAACTTCTACAAACTCAATTCTCATTGGTCCACTCCATTTTTCATTTCCCTCCGTCTGTGGCGCAATCGATAAAATCTCGACTAGCAAAGCCGAAGACTTGCTTTGCTTTCACAGGCAGATTTTGATGCCACTTTGTAACCGTGGAAATTAAATCATAATCCACAATTTAATGTCAACGTTCAATCATTGATCTGCCATTTACACGCTACCCGTCAGAGGGCGTAACCATTCACTGTTTATTTCAAATTTTTAGTGAATTATCACTATATAACTTAACACCTCCAATTTGTTCCTTTGATATTATTTAATTCCAATAACATTTACCGGAGTGACTCAACAAACCATAACAGTTCGTTGCCAGTGAATTTGTTCAGTACATTGCCTGCGATGCATGGCGTATTGTTCGACACCCTCATTACAATCTAAATTGTTTATTTAACTCATGATGTATGTAAACGTCTCACTCCTTCTAACAATAGACAAAATACCCCATTCAAGTGCAACTTATGTCCACAAAGTACAATATATACTTCTTCCCACTTCTCCCTATTGCGTTAACGTATATTGATACGCTGAAAATTAATGCTCGAGCCGAAGAATAGCATACTTAAATCTGGGTAGAATCACTTTTTTCTATAACATAATGGCAATTTGGCAATTTCGCGAAGCCTTTCCATATTTCATAACATTCTTGTATGAAGTAAACGCTGAATAATTGGTTACACATTTTTGTGTAAATTTCAATGTCTGAATAAAGGAAGAGTAAAATTTAGAAGAAAAGGGAAATAGACTCATCGGAGATAGAAAGAGAACTGGTTTGTTGGAAGAAAAAGAAGTGAGTGGAGATGACGAGTTTTAGAATGTAAAGTGTTATAAGGGAATAAAAAGAGAGAGGGAGAAGACAGAGAGAGAGAGAGAGAAAGAAAGAAAGAGTGCATGTGGTGTAAAATGAATGGAGGAGTGACCTATATCCTTTCATATTGAAGAGGAGTCAGGTTACCCGATTACCTGATGAAGAGGATACAGGTGTATAACTCACAAGTATTCCAACCATGCTACATTTTTAGCTTTCACCTTCCCGCCAACGGTTTCCATGGTGACAAAGACCATGATTGTGATCCTTGAAACCATTCAAAGCCAGTCGTATGAGGTCAAGAAATCTCAATACTCGGATAATGAAATAATATGACATGTGATTAGATATATCACACTGCAGAAATAAACCATTCAAGTTAAGAATTGGACAATATATTCGCCAATTATGGACCTTGGATTTACAAATTATCTGTCCGCGAAATCCGAAATGCCATTTTATAAATCTGATTATGAATATTTTGCGGTTTGGTTTCAGTGTGGAATATGAAGAAAGTTCACGTGACCCCATGACATGAATTAGTGATTTTTCTCACCAACAATATATTGTGTCTAAAGGGACGAGAATTTCATTTATTACAGGGATGGCAGACAAGGAGAAAATCTGTATCACCCTTAAATCATTTTCTATTTCAAACTATGTGTATGTGAGGGAGCAAATCGACAGCAAGAACTTGATACTCATGATATTTGTTGTTTTCAAAGTGGCATTTTGATCAACTCCCTCTGGAAAAATATGATCATTTAAGGGTTTGTTTTTCTGCCAGAGACTGTATAAAATGATATTTTTCAAGGGAAGGATTTAGCATTTTGATTTAGTCAGGTTTGTGACATATCTTAAAAATAAATTGTTTTGCTGGGAGAAGAGATTTAGTTGCTTGACTGCAAGAAGAAAGCTGTATATAAAAATCGTGAAAGTAAAAATTGTTCAGCACATATATTGTATATCTAACAGTGTTACTACACTTAATTCTGTGGCTGATTTGGAAACTTAAGTTGGGAGGGGGTATAAACGCGAATTGCAGATTGCATTAAACAAACACTTGAAATATTTGCATCCCCCTCATCATCACATGCATTCTACACGGAAATTTTGTTATTTTTGACTGGCATATTTTTCAAAGAAATACGAATCGTTGTGGGAGTAGTAATAACCCATCTTTTCCTTTGGCGACAATATATTATTTTTCGGCATTGAGAACCCTATTTTCTTGCTCGTCAGATTGTGTATATTTCCAAATAAAGGCGATAAAATGTTCGTGCCTAAATGGTGAAATTCTGATGCACCTCTGTCTACGACTCTATGCACCCCCCCCCCCTAAAAATTAAAAGTCATAATTTCCCTCCCCAAAATCTATCTCTCTCTCCCTCTCTGATAATGTTGCTCAAAATTAATGCTTATCACTCCAAATGTGGTCATGCATGAATGTTGTCATAATTCTCTTCCAAAATTGAATGAAAAGCGCTTTAATTTAGGAGCGAGTCCGAACCCCCGTTTATTATTCACTATAAGGAAAAAATATTTTAGGTACAATAGGACGAAGGGACAAAATAAACTAGCATAAGATTAATATGATTAAAGGTTTGTTCGACTGTTTCAAAAGGAAATCTGAAGTCTAATGTAGATTACGACTTTCATCTTGTTTTCCTTTTACAAAAGAAATAAATAAAAAACAAGGATTTAATGAAAGTTAATTGATACAGGGGAAGCACCCCCCCCCCCCAAAAAAAGGAATCGATTTCGTCGGCCACTCACTATTTTACCATCATGACCATCCTTATGTAAAATAATTTTACCCGAATTATATCATATGAAATAAAGTTTAATAATTCGTCCTTGAATAGTAGGGATCATCATATTTGCAACCTTTTACGGTTGAATGAAGTAATTTCTTATTATGAAATCTGCAAAACTTAAAATATTATACAATTCAAACAATAAAACACAAAGGAAATGCTGAATGTTAGACATTATCAAATCTCTCATTTTCATAATGAGCATATAAAATTAATAATTTCCTCATTTGGCATCAAATCTGATGTTTTCATTGCTATGCTTGTATTGTTTTTCTGTATCCACTTTTTAATGCATGCAAAGTAACCGTTTAGAAGTTTAAATCCTTTGTCCGAAACAATGAATATACAGATACAATTTTGACAACAGAATAAGTTATGTTTTTGAAGTGGTTTTAAACATGAATTAATACCAACACAACCGGACAGAAACGGATGGGCCTATTTCAAATTCTTCCTCCATAATTAATGATTTAATGTCAATATACTGTGTTTCAATCAATACCATACTTTTATCATGATGTTTATATTTTTTCATATAATCATTTTTAATAATGATATAGGGTATTTATATTGCGCACATATCCACCTTGTTAGGTGCTCAAGGCGCTCCTATATTACCCGGCTAAGTTAGGCCTTCATATAGCGCCCACAGCTTTTTAAGGAATTACTTCCTACCGGTACACAAGCAAGATGGTAATATTTTTTTAACAATTTCTGCTCTTTAATTAAAATTCATAAAATTATATGAAAGAGTTTATAAAAATCATATGAAAGAGATAAACATTCATATACATGTTCCGTGTTGATCTTTTTTTCTTCGCAAAAGGGGATTAAAATGACGATTGCCATGATAAAATAGGATGCATATAGATCAAGTTATCTTTAAGACTCTGCATCATTGTCTTTTTTATTAGTATCGTCAATCGTTATTATCATTATTATTATTAATACTATTATCATTATTATCAGTAGCAGTAGTAGTAGTAGTAGTAGTAGTAGTAGTAGTAGTAGTAGTAGTAGTAGTAGTAGTAGTATTAGTAGTAGTAGTAGTAGTATAGTAGTAATAGTAGTAGTAGTAGTAGTAGTAGAAGTAGTAGGAGTAGTAGTGTCATTAATAATGTTATCATTATGTATTTGGTACCTATTATCTTAAAGTATTGTAATTATTGATCGTTTTTAATATGTTTATTGTTACGTTGATCATGAAATTTAAAAAAAAACTTAGTAATGAGAAAAAAAGCAAACGTGGCTAATTTAAGATAGAATTATTCGCTGTATGCTGATGTGTAAACTTCTCTGCTCGGGTTAGGATTCTGTCACATCATCATAAATCAGTATAATTTCACGTATATGATAAATTCAGGACTTGAAAAATTATAAGTTTAACAAATCTAGCAATACAATTCAGACCTAACTGGGGTAGCATACTTTTGAGTTTTTATGAAGAATATCTGGTTAGCTAAATGGTTAGGACCTATTTGGGTTTATTTTCTTTCTTTTTTTATGCGGAGGGGGCCTTGTCAAATAATGACCTTATCTTTTTTGTCAGAGAATTTTTTGAAGCATAATTAAAATTGATTAAGCATAATAAATTTAGGATTATCGGACTAGAGATCTTTCATTCCCATTTATGTATATTTTTTCCAAAGTAACTTGGCCCCCGGACTTGGCCCTCGTGCAGAGAAATGACTTTTTCAGAGAATCAGTAGAAGACACCATGACAAAAGGTAAATTAACTATTCAAAATTTTGTTGCCAACTTTATTCAAGCATCATTTCTCAATATGTTTTGTCAAATTATTTCAAAAAGTGTTTTACCGTTTTTTTATTACAATACGGCACCTTTAAAGGCCGACAGTTTACAAGAATTCTCACATGTACAAAGGGATTTTGTTGCTGAGCTCTTTGCGTTGTGACGTTAACGATTGGAGCTAAAGGAATCTTCACACCAACTGGAAGGAACAATCCATCAGTATTTGCATATTTGTAAACCACAATCAAATAAAATAAACATGCTCCCGTTTTTTCTGTCTCACAGTCCATTTGCCCGTAATGCAGAGAACAACTGCATGGAATGTCTTTATCGTCCCTCTCATATCTCCCCTCCTCATTCTCTCCCTTCCTCCCCTCCCCTCCCCCCTCTCTCCCTCTCTCTCCATGCAGTCTATTTCACACTATCTTCCTACCTCCCCCTCTTCATCGTAGTTCTATTCCATTCTTTAGCAAATGAAATGTTTTATTACAGAAACGTTAATCACTGACCTAGGAAGAACAGAGCCATTATATCAATGGCTCTGAATAGAGTAATCCGTCCGTATATATTTAAGTTTTTGTTTATCTATATTCAATCTTATATCTTGTGAAATGTATTTTTGTGATTTTTATACGGTAAATAAACCCAAACTAAACCGATCTAAATCTCTTTTGACCCACCTCTTGACACAGAAGTACCATCAACATCATGAACATGGTGAGGATACCCCCTCCCCCCAGATTTTAGCTCGTGTGACTCCAGTTTATCTTCGGCTATATGGTCTAGTCTAGGAATTCCTTATTTAGGAATTTATTTACTAAAAATTCTCTGGTCTATAACTCTGTGCTGAAATAATGGAAACCCGAAAATGCCAAAATTTGTTAATGTTTCCTATTTTCAATTTTTTTTTCCGAGGAAAAATTTGACAAGCAAAAAAAAAAAAAGAAAAAGGTTCGTCTCCAGAAAAGGTCTTCACTTTCAAAAGGGGGCACACTTCTGTTTTAAAGGCATTTTTATATTACAAATTTTAACTATGCTTTTCAATGGCGGGCACGGGCCTGCAGTGTGCCCCCCCCCTGGATCCGCCAGTGTCTGCGCCTATGTGTAGTGTGTAATATGGCGCAATACAAATGCTATGGATCATCATCAAATATATCATGGTGACCAATTTGTCGAGTATTCACATTATGAACTTTAGACATTTCTTTAAAAACATTTTTAAAACAATCGGTTGATAAATCATTAAGACCTTTATGAATGATTATGCACCTTAAATATTCTACTCTTTTGTTAAAGGTCAAGTCCACCCCTGAAAATTGTAATTGAATAGATACATAAAAATCAAACAAGCATAACGCTGAAAATTAAATCAAAATCGCATGTAAAATAAGAAAGTTATGACAAGAGTTTTTGATGGGGTGGACATCTTAAACGAGTAAACAATTCATTAGAGTGGAATTTGCTGTCCTCTTTTGCAATTTAGTCAACTTATCAATAGGACCTAAATATCTATTCCCCCAAATTTCACAACAGTAATCCATTTTGTGTTTGAATGAGACATAAATATAATTGTTTGTTTGTTTTATTTCCGTATATAAAATAACAAATACAAAGTACATATACATATAACATGAGATGATGAGGTCAATGTTAAAATACAAGAATAAAAGGTAAGGCAATAAAGTTAATTATACGGCTGGTAATCCATTTTCAGCTGCAATAATGCATCGCTGCTGGTCTTCCATGGAGCCAGTTTACTTGCAATATTATGATTACCATAATGAAAAGGAAGTTGACCTTCAATAATGATTTCATTGATGCTTTATCACATGGTTTAACTCTTCTGATCATGGCAAGTCCTGCATATACTTTCTACATACGTATAGTCTACGTGATTGAAGACATTTAAAACTATAACACTTTTCAATATAAATACTTTCATACCTTATAGAAATTGAAATATCTTTTAATACGTTAAGTCTTTTCTTACTTCCAGTGATCATATATTTCTTTTTATCAACACTTAAACATAGATTATTTAACCCTTTGCGGGCTAATGTTGCAATTTTGCAAATTCAAATTCAACAATCGTGATAATTACTTTAGACCTTAACTTCAAATAAGATAAGCCAATAACAGGTAATAGTTCTTAGATAACATCTGTATAATAATAACAATACATATCAAAGGTGCCATCAGGCGCGTACGCAGGATTTTTGAAAGGGGGGTGGGTTTTCGAGCTGATTTTTTTTAAATCTCCCGCCCAGTCTCTAAAAAGTGATGAGCGGGGGGGGGAAGGTGATGATTTTTTTTTCTTATTTTTTTTCAGCGCTGCAAACAAGACAATAACATTTAAGTGGGGATGGGGTATGTAACAGTGCGGTCATGACCCGCGAGCGAGCAGAAATGTTCTCGTTTTTGCGTTGAAAACATAACCTTTTTGTCAATAGTTTGTTGGTATCATACAGTGGCGTACCGTGGGTCACGGCATTGGGGGGGGGGCACCAGCAAAAATTTCGGGTCACTTAGGGAGCGCGCGAAGCGCACTCAGTTGTCAGGTATACTGACCTAATAGAGATATTTTAAGGACATGCAATGCCATCAAATGGATATGTATCTCACTGATTAAATAATGCGAGCGCGAAGCGCGAGCTGAAAATTTTAGATATTGACGGCTAAAAATTGACATTATAAGCGAATTGATTTGTAATCATGATACTTAACTGTCTCGCTAAACAAGCAATGCGAGCGCGAAGCGCGAGTTAAATTTTTATATATATATTGACCCTAAACAAGGAAATTTTAAGGATTATATTTTAGAATCCATTAAGAGTATAAATATCTCACCATAGTCATCTAATTCTATTGCCATCCTTTGCTGATTTTGTTAGAATTACATCTAAACACAGTCATGAAGCACCTTTTGTAGTCATGTAATCATGATTATCATGTCGTGTTGGGGAATGGGATCGGTGATTATTGAAGGGAAGCGTAATAAGTAAACTTGAAGAAAGTTATACACTTCTCATCACTAAGTATTTAATCATCAGTTGCAGTTGACAGTTCACAATTTGAAGTACATGAGGATTCAGATATTCATGTAACAGGAGACGATGAATATAATAGTTTAGAAGTATCAGATTAAGATGAGGAGTGAAGTTAATATAATATTTGACGGACGTCTAAGTCTTGAAGTCAGTCAGTCTATCTGGATGAGTGGGTCTAGTATTCTATCGTTGGTGTTCTCTATTCTCTAATAATCAAGAAGTCTTATTTATATCCTTAGTTTCGGGGGTGTAACAATTTAAGGTGGGAGTAATCTAAACTTGATCTGATTGGTCTACAGGTAACTGTCTATCAAACTTTCTCTGGTATAAGGGGTGTGGTGATGCTCTGTGCAAGTGACTGGGGCTGGAAGTGTGAGTCGTACTTCTTCCATGAAGTTAGCTGACGTCACTGAGGGTTGGTCTTTTATGGTCAAGGCTTAGCAGTTAAATGGTATTGGGGGTTTTTGGGAATTCTTAGATAACATTTGGGGAGTTTGTAAACAAGTGAGGGTGAATGACTGAAAGGATAATAGGAAGTTAAATTCATACTACATAACAATCATACGCTTCTTACTAATCAAATACTGTAAGCGCAAAAGCGCGAGCTGAAAATTAAGGAAATATAGAACTGTAGAACTGAAGAGGGGCATTCTAAGGGTTGTTTGTAGGAATTCTCTAAGACCCTACGTATTTGACTAACCAAATGATGCGAGCGCGAAGCGCGAGCTGAAATTTTTGTATATATTGACCACAAACATGGATATTTTAAGGACTACAGATAGGAATCCATTAAGTCAGAGTATATATATCTCACCAGAGTCATCTAATGCGAGTGCCAAGCGCTTGCTCATTTTGTTAGAATTACATCTAAACACATGGAGCACTTTTTTAAGTCATTGTAATCATGATTATTATACGCATCTCACTAATGAAATACTGCGAGCGCGAAGCGCGAACTGAAAATCTAGGAAATTCAGACATGAACAGGGGCATTCCAAGGCTTGTTTGTAGGAATTCACTAAGACCCCACGTATTTCACTAACCAAATGATGCGAGCGCGAAGCGCGAGCTAAGATTTTTTTTTATATTCAGATCAGAAAAATTTTAAGGTCAGAAAACTGACATTGTAAGGACTGATTCTGATTTTAGGAGTTCATGAAGAGCAAAAATTTCACCAATCCACTAATGCGAACGTTAGCACGGACAGGAAATGTTTTATATTAAGACCTTAAAATTGGGCAATAACTTTCAGTAGTCATGAAAAGAAGAATATATCACTACTTAAAACAATAATAACTCTAATTGCGAGGAAATATATTATTTTGTTGTATATTGATTTGAAAACGGGAGGCTTTAGTACAGCAGGTTTATATATCTCGTTAAAATGTCTATGCGAGCACCAGGAACAATGAAGACACAATTAAGCAAATAATGTTTCATAAAGTTGTGAAAAATGCTTCTTATGTTATATAACATAATATAATATAACACTATGATAAACAACAATTTCTTCTTTCCCCCACTACGTTTCTCTTCCTTTTTCCCTCTTTTTCTCCTTTTCCCCGTTTTTTTTTTTGGCCAGCCGATTGGGGGGGGGCACGTGCCCCCCATGCCCCCCCGTAGTTACGCCACTGGTATCATAGTCGCTACTACATGTCCTTCGGATCGTAGCACTCATGATATGGCCTTGATCAGAACATTAGAAACTTGAGAAATGTCATGAATAATTACGAGCGAGCGGAGCGAGCGAGCCGAAATGTTTGCGTTTTTCCGTCAAAACATACAATTCTTCTCAATAGCTTGTTGGTAATGATTACATATTAGTTGATGATACATGTCCTTCTGCTCGTAAGTCTCATGATATGGCCTTGATCAAGAGACTAGAAACTTAAGAAATTTCATAAATGATTACGAGCGAGCGGAGTGAGCGAGCCGAAATTTTCGCGTTTTCCCGTCAAAACATACATTTCTTGTCAATAGTTTGCTAGTAAATCAAGTATTAGTCGATGCTACATGTCCTTCTATTCGTAACACTCATAATACGACCTTGAACAGGAGACTAGATACTTATGGAATTTCATAAATTATTACGAGCGAGCGGAGCGAGCTAACCGACATTTTAGCGTTTTCCGTCATTTTGGTTTTCATATTGGTAAAACATATTTTGTCAGAAAACGTATGTCTTTGTCTTGGTTCACTTGTATTCATAAGTATACATCATGATAATCATGTATGGCCTTGTTAATGGCGATACCGTGATCATGTCGGCGACATGCGGAAATAAAAGATATAATAAAATGGAGCGAGCGAAGCGAGCGGAAATTTTTTCTGTGTTTTTCGTTGGAAACATGAGATTCTGTTCAGACCAAGGAGTTATCAGGCGCTTGCCCGACAACTCCTTGACCAGACCGACCTCTGGGGAGACAAGCAAAAAAAAAAAAAAAGGAAACGAAAAGGGGGGTTTGAACCCCCTAACCCCCCCCCCCTTGCGTACGCGCCTGGGTGCCATATGGAAATCTTCTTTTAAAGAACATAATATGGAAACCATTTTCATTATTACTCCCACCCCCAAAAAATATATATATAATAATAATTCAGCATCATGATGGAAATCTGCTAATCCAAATCAATTAATTCAGCATGTGGAGCGTTGTTGCCCAGTGGATTAGTCTTCGGACTTTGATACAGAGGGTCGTGGGTTCGAATCCCAGCCATGGCGCAATTTCCTTCAGCAAGAAATTTATCCACATTGTGCTGCACTCGACCCAGGTGAGGTGAATGGGTACCCGGTAGGAAGAAATTCCTCGAATGCTCGAGCGCCCGATCAAGGTAGCCGTGCTAAAGCCGGGGTAATAGTAGCAGGGCCCGCTGCATGGGAGAACAGTTTTCGGAACTGAAGTGGCTACACTGGGTAAATATGCCGCTATTATTATTATCATGCAAATGCTATGTATGGCTAATCCACTTAGCAATAGCAATAATTCTGAAGTTTTTCTTGAATTTCATAAATAGATGTAGCACTTACATAGTGGGTATAGTATAATCAGCATACATTACTATTTTTCCACAATTCAAAACTATTATCATCAATACAAATTTTTAAAAAATAAGGGACCTAATAAAGATCACTGTGGAACTCCAAGGGAACGCATCGATTTTGATTTAGCATTTTTTATTGCAACATATTGTTTTCTATCAGTTAGACACGAAACAAACCATGCTAATGAAAAATCATATAAACAAATATTTTTTGATTTATTTAATAAAATAGATGTATCAACAGTATCAAAATCATAAAATAACGTCATAAATCCGTGAAAAGTGCCCCTGTAATTTGACCTTTGTCTACATCATTTAACAAATCATCAGTTAAAAAACCGAGTGCCGAAGCTGTAGAATGGCCTGGTCGAAGACCAAATTGTGTATATGCTAAGAATATTATTGGAAATCAAATAATTATATAACTGCTATAAACATTCTTTTCAATGATCTTGCTAACGGACGGTAAAATATAAATTGGTCGAAAACTGCAAACAAAATTAATGTCACCTTTTTCAAATAATGGAAAAACATTAGCATATTTCCATTCATTGGGAAAAACACCGGATGCACGAAAGCACAAAATAACCCCATAGAAACAATTAAGACTTTAGTTTTTTTAATATGCTACATCAATATCATCGGATCCTTTTGCTTTATTCATATCTAACTTCGAAATTGATTTCTTCTTTAACAGACTCAAAGTTAAAAGCAATATTAAAAGTCGAATAAAAAAGGCATTTAGGCCTATATAATTATTTTTATCTTTTCAAACATGACATGGGCATTCATTTCCTGTTAATGCGAATGAATAAACATTGAGTGCATTAGCAATATCATTATCTGAATAAAAAAACATTTCATTGTCATACATGATAGATAGATAGATAGATAGATAGAACGGATGAATGCTTAGTAGGCAATAAAGATTTAAGACATTGCCACATTTTATACATATCATTAACATTTTTTCTTTTCCCATATGTTTTACTGGCGAAGGCATATATTTTAGTCATTCCAAGATAGTTACAACAAAGAGGGTATCTTGTTTAATCACAACTTTTAATCAGATTAAATGAAACCCGTATAGATAATACAGGCCTCTGATTATTTATTGTTATTATTTTTTTGTTCCAGAATATGTATCACAACAATAGAGCACACAGTATTTAGCATTGGATGGGATAGAACTTTTAAAAAACGAAAATTAAACAAAATGATATTGACATCATTCTCTGTACAACACTGCATAACTTTCGATCCGTATTTATTCATTTTGTTTGGTGTATTTGTGTTATATAGACGTGTATCAATAAGATGTTACGAAATACGAGACTATTCCTATTGCCTGCATAGTATAGGCCTTGCTCATAGGCTTGACCCTTAAAAAGACTGGGGGCTGATTCAGCCCCCCTCAACATTTTTAGCGCAAAATTGCTGATCGCTTCGCTCGCTGACTTTTTACTTTCAGGTCTCGCGCACCTTTTGAGGCCAAAATTGCGACCCCCAGGTACGTTTGGTAATTAGATGCAGACTCAAAATTGCTGAAAAACGTAAATTCGTGTACAATCCAATGCAAATAGTGTTTTTAGCCGAAATCAATAAATATATCATTATATTTCTTTTTACTGATAAAAATCAATTAATTCATCTTGTTCAGGTCAAAATAATGTCCCCGACAAATTCCATAGAAAATGATACAAAACGAAAGGTCGAAAAACAAAGAAATACATAAGAAATTTAGAAAGCATTAAAAAACATTAAAAATATAATGTGATATGTTGAAATATTTTCAAAAAGTCTATTTGATAAGATTCCTATATAAATAGACTATGAACTGAAAATAAGCATTTTATGATCATTATTTAGTTAATTAGAGCCAAGGGCCCTGTCCACAGAGGATTAGTCTTATACTACTGGGGATGCTGATCATGATTGTCACAGCACCCCCAGTAACAATAGACAATCCTCCGTCCATGATTTGAGCAAACTTTTGATTTTACACATAAATTTGATTAGCAATGAGAATTTTCGCAGAATTTTATCTTATAGTTTTGTAAAATATGCCATGGGTAATATACGCGCGTGACAACTTTCGTCGCAATAGCGAGATCAACGGCCAAGATCATAAGAAGGGGGGGGGGGTGAATCAGCCCTCCCCCTGTCTTCTTAGGCGTTGAAATAGCCCAGTCTAGTTAGGGTTAAGTGGTGTTGTCGTATTTTAAACCCTGGATTATTTTATCTATTTATTTATTCATTCATTCATTTATTTATTAATTAATTTATTTATTTATTCGTTTATTTATCTATTTATATTTATTTGTTTATTTATTTATTATCTATTTATTTGATTAATTTTATTTTCAGGCGAAAGACAAGTGCCTGCATGAGGACGACCAAAAGATAAACTAGTTTATGTTATGAAGCTCTCCTTACTAATCGGGGATGATAACACTGCCACAAATGCTTTAATTTGGCTTGTACGGACTTTGATGAATTAATCTTGATGATGATGATGGTGATGATGATGGAAATAATGATGCTGGTATATAGTGGTGGTAAATAGTGATGGTGGTATGTCCGACACTAAATGGGGTCTGGGGTGCGACACCTTCCCCCCCCCCCCCCCAACTGGAAAAGCATGAATAGTCCCAGCGATGTTTCTGGGTGGTGGTGGAAAAGGAATAGGAAATGATTATGACACAAAGTTTACCTTGAATATTCCTTATTTAAGCTTGAGTGTAGCGAGCAAGAAGATTTATTGAGTCTGAGAGAGGATTACAAAGATCAGGATCATGGTGCCTTACGGATCTCTGGGCAAAAAGTATAGTTTTGGATTTACTTAACGTAAATTAAAAGAATTACGGGTGAGGTAATCATGAATGGTTTTATTTAAAGTACAACAAAGTTGAAGTGATGATTTTGGCATCTCATTTAATTACTTAAATATGAACACTTATTTTAGCAGTTTTGAACTGGAGATTTCCGTCTTACATGTTTTTCTCAAAATTTTGGAATGACATAACAATAATCTCTATATATATCATCACCGTTAAAACGGTATAAAGGTAAACTTTAAAAAAAAATAAGTTATTCTCCTTATTCTCTATTTGATGTGGCTGTCAAACCAGTCAAAGAATGACTTTTTTTGCTAATGCTTTTTTGAAATTCTTTTTTTCTTTAAAAGAATAATTGATAGTGTCACCCATTTTTCCATTTATTATGTTTATTTCACTGTTCACAGTAAGTCATGAGTGACTATTATTGCCACACACTGTATGTAGGATTTTTTTTCATTTCTCATGTACTTTGCTTTCCCTCATTTCATTCATAGTTAATTTTTAAAACTATTTTTTAATACTTTTTTTGATCATCGTCAAATAATGAGAGAAAAACGACCAACAAAAAATATCAACACCAACAAAGCAAAAAGAAACAATGATGAAAATTTCATCAGCAAAACTATAGAGGGAGTACTTCCTGATGTTCTCCAAACGATAAAGGGCACACATGAGTATTACAGACCCCCATTCACTCACGTGTTATATCATAGCTCATCAAAAAATCATTAAAAATCAATCCCTCGATAGATTTTGCTTTAATTCACTGACATTAGTCACAATTAACAGTACATTAAGACTTGATATGTTAATCAGGTACTTGACCAGCTCAATCAAAAGTTAAATGGCCTGAAATAAGACTAACCATAATTTCGGCCAGTTCATTGCCACAAAAACCAGAACTGCATTGTGGGTAATAATAATTAAAATGAAATACAAAAATGCAGTCTAGCCTCCCCAAACGCCTTAATTATGAAAGAGTATGAACGTAGCATTTTCTCTATCGTTTTTCTTTTGATATACAAACATTTAATCTATTTTTAATGAATTATTTTAATCAATAAAGTCATGTGATCTTTACTTACGCCTGTCCGGCATGCTTTGCGCGCGGTTGAATTACTCTCATGTGCCCTATAGGCTGTTAAAAAATGATTAAAAGCTATAACAAAAGGGAAAGAGGACAACGTTTCGACATTTCGACGTACATTTCGACAATCCTGAGAAGTATGATAAGCACATCAGTGGCGTACCGTGGGTCACAGCATTGGGAGGGGGGCACCAGCAAAAATTTGAGTCACTCAGTGAGCGAGCGAAGCACATTTTAAGGACAGGGACAGTGCCATATATTAAACAGATGTGTATCTCACTGATCAAATAATGCGAGCGCGAAGCGCGAACTTAAAATTTTTGATATTCAGACATAAAAAGGGACATTATAATCAACTTTTTGTAATCATGATACGTACTTTTCTCGCTAAATACTGCGAGCGCGAACGCGAGCTGAAAATTGTCTTTATAATGACCCCCGAAACAGGGAGATTTTAAGGACTATATTTAAGGAATCCATTACATATCTCACCACAGTCATCTAATGTGAGCGCTTGCTGATTTTTTGTTAGAATTACACGAAGCGCTTGTAGTCATTGTAATCGTGATTATTAACATACGCATCTCAGTAATCAAATATTGCGAGCGCGAAGCACGAGCTGAAAATTTAGGAAATTCAGACCTCAAAAGGGGCATTCTAAAGCTTGTTTGGAGGAATTCATTAAGACTACACGTATTTCATTGACCAAATGATGCGAGCGCGAAGCGCGAGCTGAAAATTTTTGATATTGAGATCAGAAAAAGGGACATTTTAAGGACTGATTCTATGAATTCATGGAGAGCAGACATACCTCACCAATCTACTAATGCAAACATAAGCACGGACAAGAAATGTTTTATATTAAGACCTAAAATGTGGCAATCACTTTAAGTAGTCATGAAAAAGAAGCATACTATTGTACATAAAACAATAATAACTCGAAGTGCAGGGAAGTATATTGAAAACGGGAGCGCAACAGGATTAATCTTGTTAAAGTTTAACCAAGGAGTTACTCCTTGGTTTAACAGACAATGTGAGCACCGGGAACAATGAAGACATAGGTCTTAATCAAATTATGTTTCATAAAATTGTGAAAAAATGTATCTTATGTAATATAACATGATTATAATATAATATAACATCATAATAAACAATTGTTTCTTCTTTCCCATTACTTTTCTCTTCCTCTCTCCCTCTTCCCCCCCCCCCATGCTCCCCACCCCCCGTAGTTACGCCACTGAAGCACATTATAAGAATGATTTAACCCAGGCGCAGACCTAGGTGTCCTAGCATAATACGAGGATCCATATATCCTAATAAATATTTTCTTATTTCCTTTTTTTCGGAAGGGAGGGGGGCAAATGCATTAGATTCTTTCTGCTTATGTTTTAATTCTAAGATTTTTTCTCTTTTGTTGCAATATGAGCGGGGAAAACAAAAGTGAACTGGATCAGTGGTTGGTTAACGTTTCTTTTAACGGAGTTTACATTCTAAAAGATTTTTTTTTTCTTTAATTTTCTTTTGTTCTTCTCATAACAAACAAAACCAAAAGAGAAGTCATTATGGAGAGTACAGAGTACAATTTGCGAAAACTAATGCTAAGGTAAAACCAAGTAGGGCCTACGCAAAAAAAAATAAAAATGAACAGAAGTGTATGCTAATTAAAATGCTTTATTATTTAGCACATTGTCTCATTATGCGTCCCTCTAAATGAATTGACCACGACGCCCCACAAACTAATATAAAGAGAAAAAAAAATCGATTACACATAGAAAAATAGAATAAATAATAATGAATAAAAGAAATAAAATAAATAATTATAAATATATACAAACTTTTATAGGCCTAGGCCTATATATGATGTCCCTTTTTTCGTCCTCCTCTCTTCACTATTTTTCTTTCTTCTCAGCATTGTGGGGTTATTTTTTCCTAAATTGTTTTTATTTTTATTATTTTTAACTTTATACTTCTTGTTTCTTTCATGTAAAATTGATATAAAGTGCTTGAATTTTTCCACGGCCAAAGCTTGGATAATTCCATTTCATTCCATTCCTTGCTTTTGGCAATGTAAGTCATGATTGGAAATTTTTTCCGCTCACTGTAGTATAAAAGCTTTCTTGCTGAAGGAAAACACGCCGTGGCCGAGATTCGAACCCACGTCCCTCGCATTGTTTGAATCGGGGGGGGGGGGTATTTTTTATTTGGCAACCAGTCTATTTGACTATTTTCGCCATAATAGATATTATAATATTATTCACGTTTGTTTTCTTTGAATATCATCTTTCCTTTCCTTTTCTTTTTCCTTTTCTCTTTTTTTCTTTCATTCTCCCCTATATCTCCCGCTCTCTTTCTCTCTCTCTCTTTCTTTCTTTCTTTCTTTCTTTTATTCTCTCACGTTCTCTCTCTCTCTTCGTCACTCTCTCATTCTCTCTCATCTACATCTCCTGTCTTCTTTTGTGTCCCCTTTATGACGTTTCCTTTTCGTCATCCTTGTGCGCTTTTGCTCACTGTTTTGGCTACGAGCATCTTTATGATGTATTGTTTTGACGCAATCTAATAAATTTGTCATAACTTGACAAAGCACTAGGGCCAAAATTCGTTAAAATATTATTGTCCACGGAATTTTTATACTTTTCTTTGTTTGAACCTATATATATATATATATTAATGTTCATTGTTATCGTGTTCCCTTTCAGTAATTGTTCCTTAGAGACATGTGCAAGGTTTTCTCTCCTAGTCTTCCATCAGTCTGTAAAAACAAACATTTTGGGTAGAATTATTATGATAGCCAGGGTTTAGTAAAACCTGTTTTTTTATGGAGTAACAGTTGTCGACTTTTTCACCAATTAAAAATTATTCTTATCATGCTGCAATAAGTTGGTAAAACTATTTGACTCCGGAAATGTGAAGAATATAAAGATACAAAAATATGATGAATTTTAATGAATGGATTCGTACATAATAATTTCTACGGATACGGAAGAAGTACACGTATTATGAAACAGCAGGTATAAATGACGCATGACACAGTCATATACAAGTTTATGTGGCATTTAATTTGAGGGTAGATCAACCCTTAAGAAAAAAAAGGTGAGTACATGTTTATATTTTTTACATCATCAGCACAAACAATAATGAGCCAAATTCTTAAACAATTCAAACCTCAGTGTCAACCAATTAAATGTTATTATTCTTCAAATAAACTTGCACGATATATTAAATTAGTCACCTAGCTAGTTTTAATATGTTCATATGAATTATAACATTAACATAATTAGTAACATTTTTATGACCTGCAATTTTGGGTCATCTTATATTTCTAATAACCATTCAACAAACTTAGGGCATTGTCCAACAATATAAAAAAAATGATGAACAATATCTGAATTTATGGATTGAATAAACAAGAAAATATACACGATCAATTATCACAAAATATCAATACAATATATTTTGTTATAAATTGTCTTTGATCATAACATTCATTAACTCACCCCTCTTGAGTTCTCAAGGAGGACAAATCTACATGCAGATTGAAAGTCACATACTTTATAGCATCGTCGACGAATCAAGGGTTCGACCACTGTAAATATAAATATTCATAACATCTTCGAATCTTGAATTATACCACTGAACCAAATTATTTTCTACTTATGTGTACTTTACACAATCATTCTATTTACAGTACATTATCAAAAAAAATTGACAGGTGCAACCCATATTCAATATACAAAAATAGTACATAAATGCCACCAAATAATTCGAAATACTTATCCATCCGATTCATTACACAGAAAGAATTCATTTATAAATTCCTCTTGTTATATTCATAGCATATACATATCACAGCAATATCAAATAATTTATGCAATCAAGTACTTTCTCTTTATAAAGTCTCACAAAATGCATCAAAATAGATGGTTAAAACTAAAAGGATCATTCACATTATGAGAAACTCACCCCATACACAGCTTTTGACAGTGTGAAGACCATACAACCTTCAAATATATCATCAGAAATGTAACTAAAATCTTGACCTCCCCAAAGCAAGAGGGTGGTCAGTCTCTTTCCCTCTCATTTGGTCATGTGTCAAGCAAGCTATCAAGAAAGCTATCCCAAGATCAACCTCACTGACCCAAGGTCAAGGAGAACTTCCCTGAAGGGATATCCTCAGAAGTATTTCTGATTGAAAGGGATTACTTCAATACAATGCTTTCAGGGACAATACAAATGCTTCAATGCATTCAGGGACCTTCTCAACAGATCAGTTTTTACATGAATATCTCTCTCTCTCTCTTTTGTACACATATTTTCTGACCTGTTACATAATGTATATATTATATATATATATATATATATATATATATATATATATATATATATATATATATATATATATGAACACTTTAGTTGCAAAAGGGGTTAGGTACACTTTGGACCATTCCGAGAAAAACCATGTTTTTTTTATTCTCACTTATTGCAATATTCTTATGAGAAACTAAATCGTCATGATGTACTACCCTAACATGTGAACATATAATTAGGTATAAAAGAAATCTACCTGTCTTGATACATTTTATTAAAAATCATCATCGTGGACCTAACCCCTTTTGCAACTAAACTAAAATGAATCCAATCTCTTTTGATTAAAAAGGTGATTTTTCATTGCCACTTTCATTCACGTTTTCATTTGAATTTAAAATTATCTTTGGTATCATCAGAGTAACTAAAAATTTATGAAAAATGGAACTAACCCCTTTTGACAAATGAGTTCTTCAGAAGAGTTTGGTTGCAAAAGGGGTTAGGTCCACTCCAAGAAAATCTTTTTTTTTAATTCTCCCATATTGCAATATTCTTACGCGAAACTGAATTTCCATGATACCCTACCATGAGAACATAAATTGGGTAAAAAGAAATCTACCTGTCTTCATATTTTTAAAGATATTCTTTTCCAAAAAAAAATATGTGTGGACCTAACCCCTTTTGCAACTAAACTGAAATGGACCTAACCCCTTTTGAAAAAAAGTGATTTTTCATTGCCATTTTTGTCATTCACTTTTTAATAGGAATTTTAACTTTTCTTTGGTATCATCTGATAGACCTATACTAAAAATCTATACATTGAGACATTGAAATTTGATGAAAAATGGACCTAACCCCTTTTGCAAGTGAGCTCTTCATATATAGATATATACATATAAAGTAAAATTCACATATTTGTTTTTTCTTCTTCTTTTCTCTTATTTTTCTTTTCTACTTCTTTGTATTAAATTATAGTTTTTATTCCAGATTTGTATAAAGTTTATCAAATGTGTGTTTTGCTGAAAATATAATTGATGAGCCTCTACAGTCTGACGGTAAATAATGTGAAATATTGTCCATTTATGTATTGACAAAACAATTTTAAACAGTTGAGCCTTTTGGAATAGCGTTTGCTTTCACTATACACGCTTCTTCAAAAATATATATTATAAATAGCTTGCTTGATGCGAAACTAACTATCCCACATGTTGCATAGTTATAAACGAAGATTGTGTGAGCTATTCTCCTTAGACCTTCGACCTTACTGTCTGTCAGATCAGCCCAACTTCATTTATTAATGGTTTTGGATATGGTGCATTCTAAAAGTAAGCTTCATTTGTTATTGAATTCGAATAAATTGCAACTGATTAAGTCTGAGCTGAGATTGGAAATTATGTTGTTACCTCCGAATACATAGTACTTATAAATTTATATAGCACTACACCATAACCCGGGCCGGGGAGCTCCGGCCCGCGCGGGCCGGAGCTCCCCGGGCCCGTTTCTCAACACCTGGACAAGTTAGTCATATATTTATCCACCAACCATACCACGGAGTTCAGTTAGTTCCAATCTTACTGTTACTAAACCTGTTTCACGAAAGGCTTCCTAGCTAGAATACCTTGTCCTTGATATCAATATTATTGGTAAAAAGAGCAGACGAGACGTAGCCTTGGTCACAAAATTGCAAAATTTTCAAAAAGAAAAATTAAGAAAAAAATGCATATATTGAATATTGTGATGAATTGGGAAATACATCTTATTCAAAATAATAGCACAGGTGAATTATGCATCATACATACTTAGACCATAACTACTGGAGCATTCAGTTGCTGAGAAAATGGCATTATGAATATCATGACTAAAAATCATGTGGACGTCGAGCCCGGTGGGGTCACTGAATGTGACTTGGGGACCGCATGACCCTTACCAAATTCGCGGGAAAAGGGGTCAATTTCATGGAACGTCTGCGGACAGAACACTCCTTGAAGTAGTGAAAATAGGGGTGCATACCGTCCTCGATCTGATGGAAATAGGGGTCAGGAAAAAGGGGAGAAGGGTCATTCCATCTGGATTCACCCAGTGGTTGCACCTGACTGTCTCAGAATTCGTTGTAATTTGGTATACATAAAATTCACCATGGCTCAAGCACAAAACAAAAAAAATTAGTCCAATCGGTCCGTCGGTTCTCGCGCTACGGCCCGCCCTTTTCTCCTTGTTTTGACAAAAATGGGCGTGACCTTCAACTTTCAATGGCCACTGCGTTGTTACGTGTTGACCAATTTTCATGAAACTGGTACCATTTGATAGGAAATTCAGAGAGGAATCTAAAACATGCATCGAATAATGTATTCGAGCAATTTATAAGGTCATGACCTTTGACCTTAACTTTGACCTTGAGTTTGACCCCCGGACAAATAATTTTTTAACTTGATTTTCGTGTATGTTAATTATTGGTATGATATTGACAAAATATGTTAAAATCAATGATGATATTTTATTTCTTCACCTTTAAAAACTCTTCCAAAGATACCATGAAATTTCACTCTAGTCCCATACACTGATATTCATGTTAGTAAAGTGTTTACCAGTTACATGATTTCTTCCAATCTTAAGTTACAGTATGCAAGCACATGAAAAGAAATTAAGCTTAATCAGTTCACAAATAAAAGATTAAACTTTTATGCTCATGAATAGGTATCTGTTTAGGCATTTTGATGTTCATCAATATATATTCATTTTGAAGTTCGGCAATATATATCATATATATTCATGGTAGTAAAGTCTTCACTTTTATCATCAAAATATATACATGTATATATATGTATATGATATATATTGCTGAATCATAAAATGCCTTAACAGATACCTATTCATGAGCATAAAGGTTTAATCTTTTATTTGTAAACTGATTAAGCTTAATTTCTTTTCATGTGTTTGCATGCTGTAACTTAAGATTGGAAGAAATCATGTAACTGGTAAACACTTTACTAACATGAATATCAGTGTGTGGGACTAGAGTGAAATTTCATGGTATCTTTGGAAGAGTTTTTAAAGGTGAAGAAATAAAATATCATCATTTATTTTAACATATTTTGTCAATATCATACCAATAATTAACATACACGAAAATCAAGTTAAAAAATTATTTGTCCGGGGGTCAAACTCAAGGTCAAAGTTAAGGTCAAAGGTCATGACCTTATAAATTGCTCGAATACATTATTCGATGCATGTTTTAGATTCCTCTCTGAATTTCCTATCAAATGGTACCAGTTTCATGAAAATTGGTCAACACGTAACAACGCAGTGGCCATTGAAAGTTGAAGGTCACGCCCATTTTTGTCAAAACAAGGAGAAAAGGGCGGGCCGTAGCGCGAGAACCGACGGACCGATTGGACTAATTTTTTTTGCTTTGTGCTTGAGCCATGGTGAATTTTATGTATACCAAATTACAACGAATTCTGAGACGGTCGGGTGCAAAATTGCACATTCATTGGGTGAATTGGCATGGAATGACCCAGAACGATCACAGGAAGTAAAATCCGTCGCCGAGTCACCAGCCGCAGAGGGTGCGCTCATCATACTCTGTATCTTTATGTGTACCACTCTACATTTTTTTTTACAAAGAATTCTACTTTTCTTATTTTTCAAGAAAAATAAAGTTCTTTTGGATTATTGTATCAGTATGACATGGTTCCGGGTCATCTTTAAGGACTGAGCACTCTGACGCCTGTGTTGCAATTTCCTCCAATGAAAAAAAAGGGTATAAATGCCCTGTCCTTGAAATATGGTAAAAAGGGGTAAGTTTGCGAAATGGGCAAAAGTGTCCTTACAATCTTATAATTAGGGGTGTTTCAAGGTACCATTTTGCCGCAATTTTGTCCTTGTTTTGCATGAAATTAGGGGGGTAAATTTCACAAAATGTCCTTGAAATTGACTGCAATAGGGGGTTACTTGCATTTGTGGTAACGGTCATACGCGTCCCCCTCTGCGGGTGAGTGACCCCACCGGGACGTCGAGTTGGGTACCGGTACCCCTGGGAATAAATCCAGAAAGAAAAAAAGAAAATAAGCCAAACACTTCTAACCTTATTTTGCCTCACATGGACTCTAGTCTTATTCAATGAACAAGGTTATGATATAACCTTGTTCTCAGTTGCATCTCTATGTCATGTATGTGTGGCAAAATAAGGTTAACAATGTTACTCGACTAAAAAGGTGGTAGGTATGGTATGTGTCACGGGCGAGAAAACAACAGGCTTTGGAGCGGGCTTATTGTAAAAAGGAGACAAGGAGGGTCCTCGGTACGGGCTTAAGTTCAGAATCAGTTAATTCAATTCATTTATTTGACATCCTTTTAAAAAAAAACATACAAACATAGGCCTATATACAAGTATACAACAAAGGAGTAAAAGAATTTAAATTACAGTATAAGCAATAAGAAAAATAAAAATGGTAGAAATAAAAAGAAATGGAAATCAAATGCAGAGGATGAAGGAAGTCAGAAAGGCCATTGACCTGTCAAGCCGACTCCCTTGATTACTACATTCGAATAAAAACACAAATAGAATAGTGGCCAAAAACAAAAACAAACAAAATACTCGAACATATTGACATCAAACCCCCCCCCACACACACACACATTAGATAGGCAGTTGGAATTATTTACTATACGCAGACAGTTGGTTTTGTTTCAATCTATGTTTCAATGATGATAATGTAACAGATGATTTTAAAGTATCGGGTAAATTATTCCACAAGTTTGGCCCTTTATAACGAAGTGTAGATTTAGAAAGCGTATAATGAAAGAACGGTATATATATTTTGTTTGAATTTCTCGTTACATAATTACTTATACTGCTATTAAATATAAAATAACTATTAAAACAAGATGGAAAAGTATAATTTAAATTGAAATATTTGTACATAACTAAAATAATTTGGCTTTCATATGGCTTAATCATTTAGCATTAAAATTTTTAGCTTAAAAATAAAATCTGTGTATGAGCTCTAAAAAATGAATTTGTTATTACCCTTCTTGCACGTTTTTGAATCACATATATCCTTTGGAATAAATATGAAGCACAGCCACCCCAGATAATCAGACAATAATTCAAATGTGGCAAGATCAAGGTATATATTTACAAGGATGCGTAATGGTAAAAATTTTTTGACTCTGTTCAATACTCCGATTACTCTAGAAATCTTTTTACAAATGTAATCTATATATTTCCATGTCATATTTTCGTCAAGAATTACTCCTAAGAATTTTACTTGATTAACTTGCTTTATTGCTTTATTGGCAATTGTTTCGTATTGCGCTGTTATCAATATGTTTATTTTGGTTTTAAAATAACATAATTTGTGTTTTCGAAATTAATAAAAAGTTTATTAGCAAGAAACCATCGTTGAATTTTGGCTATTTCAGTTTTATAAAATTCATATTAAAAGGATCATTACCAGATAAAAATATTGTTGTGTCGTCAGCCAAAAGAATAAATGATAAAATACTGCTAACACTTGGCAAGTCATTTATATACAATAAGAATAATAATGGGCCTAGATTAGATCCCTGAGGTACACCCATTTGTATATTGCTATATGCTGATGAATTATTGCTAATGCTCACATATTGCTTACAATTTAATAAATAACTTTTCAATAATAACAATGGAGTCCCTCTAATTCCATAAAAATACAATTTATGGAATAAAATATTAAAATCAATACAATCAAAAGCTTTTGATAGATCTAAAAATATACTGATTAAAAATTCATTGCACTCAAAAGCCTGAGACATACTATCAACAAATTTTAAAAGTGCATGGCAAGTAGTATGGTTTTTGTCTCACCTGCGAAGCAAAGTGAGACTATAGGCGCCGCTTTTCCGACGGCGGCGGCGTCAACATCAAATCTTAACCTGAGGTTAAGTTTTTGAAATGACGTCATAACTTAGAAAGTATATGGACCTAGTTAATAAAACTTGGCCATAAGGTTAATCAAGTATTACTGAACATCCTATTAGAGTTTCATGTCACATGACCAAGGTCAAAGGTCATTTAGGGTCAATGAACTTAGACCATGTTGGAGGAATCAACATCGAAATCTTAACCTGAGGTTAAGTTTTTGAAATGTCATCATAACTTAGAAAATATATGGACCTAGTTCATGAAACTTGGACATAAGGTTAATCAAGTATCACTGAACATCCTGCATGAGTTTCACATCACATGACCAAGGTCAAAGGTCATTTAGGGTCAATGAACTTTGGCCGAATTGGGTGTATCTGTTGAATTACCATCATAACTTTGAAAGTTTATGGATCTGATTCATGAAACTTGTACATAAGAGTAATCAAGTATCACTGAACATCCTGTGCGCGTTTCAGGTCACATGACCAAGGTCAAAGGTCAATGAACTTTGGCCAAATTGGGTGTATCTGTTGAATTACCATCATAACTTTGAAAGTTTATGGATCTGATTCATGAAACTTGTACATAAGAGTAATCAAGTATCACTGAACATCCTGTTCGAGTTTCAGGTCACATGATCAAGGTCAAAGGTCATGTAAGGTCAATGAACTTTGGCCATGTTGGGGTTTTTTGTTGAATAACCATCATATCTCTGTAAGTTTATTGGTCTAGTTCATAAAAAGTGGACATAAGAGTAACCATGTATCACTGAACATCTTGTGCGAGTTAGAGTAGTATTCAAAGTCAGCACTGCTGCTATATTGAACCGCGTGATGCAGGTTAGACGGCCAGAGGCATTCCACTTGTTTCTAAAACCAAATTGCTTTTCGAATAAAATGTTATTATTTTCAGTAAAAACAATCAACTTATATATAATTTTTTCAAAGATCTTACTGAAAATTGATAATACTGATATAGGTCTATTATTATTTAGTGAAGAGGTATTACCACTTTTAAAAACCGGAGTTACTCGAGCGATTTTGAGTGTATCAGGAAATATACCACGTTCTATGGCCAAATTAATGATATTACAAAGAGAAGTCAAGACTATATGAATAGATTTCTTCAAGACTTTGGGGTGAACGTTATCATACCCTGGACCTTTACTTACATAAAGTTTCAGGACAACGTTTAAAATATCCCTCTCCATAGCAGGATGTAAAAACAACAACTTTTCAAAATGACCAGTCCTACCCTCTCTAAATGAATTTTCTGTGCTATTACTGTTGATATTTTCTCTTAGCTTCACACCTACTGAAATGAAATGGTCATTGAACTCATTGACTATTTCCTGTTGATCAGTTATTGTACTACCATTTATTTCTAACTCGATTACAATTGTTTTCGATATATTTCTGTTTAAAGTCTGGTTTATGACATTCCATCTCCCTCTCATAATACCTTGTAGTTTGGCAAATTTTGTGTGAAAATACTTGCGTTTCTTTTCTCTTATCAAGTTACCGAGATCATTACGTCACCTTTTATAGGCGTTTTCACATGAATTAGATTTACTTAATGAGCTAGAACTTCATTTCCGACATTTACATGTATGCATTATTGATTACATTTTCAAAACAATATGAATTAAATAAAAAAAATTATGATGAGAAGATGGGTGGGGGGGTTACTCGACTAAAAAAAGTTGTAGGTACGGTATGTGTCGCGGGCGAGAAAACAACAGGGGCTTTGGAGCGGGCTTATTGTAAAAAGGATCAAGGAGGGTCCTGGATCAAGGAGGGTCCTCGGTACGGGCTTAAGTTCAGAATCAGTTAAATGAGCTAGAACTTCATTCCCGACATTTACATGTATGCATTATTGATTGAATTTTCAAAACAATATGAATTAAATAAAAAAAAGTTATGAGAAGATGGGTGCAGCATGATGTTGCCGCCCTCTATATGCATGTTGTAGCTTAGCTACTTTCATTTTACTCTTTAGTAATAACTGGTTACTCAATACCCATACACTCCAGCCTGAGATATCTCATGCACCATCTCTCTACTCTCCCCTTGTAATCAGAGGGTCGTGTGTTCAAATCCCACCATGGCCTAGCGTCCTTTGGCAAGTAGTCAATCCACAATTTGCCACTCTCCACCCAGGTGTTAAATGTGTGCACGGTAGGATGCGAAAGCCTATGTATTATGCCTAGCAATTTAGTCTTGGAACTCTTGTTGGAATACTCAGGGAGTGGAGAAGGGCATACATTGCATGCAGGCATGCAAGGATCCGATGACCAGGGTAATAATATATCTGTAAATCGCTCATAGGTGTTGTTTCGATGTGTTAAGCACTAAATAAATGTGGAATATTATTAGTATTATTTACATAAAAAAACCAAGATATAAAATACCAATATTCTCAAGAGTAAATTGCAACATAATCGCAGTGAATATTCTATTTCAAACAATTCTGAGGATTGATCTCGCTTTTCTGTCCACAATAATCCCCTTTTTAAAAAAAAGTTTGATTGCAAAGTTGGCACAAGATATGATATCGATAACAATACATATTTTTAAGGTAGGGCAGGTTACTCCAATACATTTTTTTTTGCTTTATAGGGCCTCACAAAAATATGTTAAAAATTTTAATTTTTGAGTGCTCGTGGTGAATTCAAAAAAATTCCCAAGATGGATGTTCCTAACACATTGAACAGAGAGAAGACCACTATCATAGAATGTTTCTTTTGAAAAAAGAAGGATTAATGTTTATCAATCTATTGAAAAGGGCATTGCTCTTTCACTATTGTGCACAGTTGATGATTGCAATTTGTCTTTAGAATCATCAAACCTTTCACACGCTCACTCGAAACTAATTTGAATTCCCTAGCGAAGGTGGTATGTGTCCCTGGGGACTTGTCAATCAAAGCACTGTATTGCAAATACAAATTGATAAGTGCATGACAATTTTATTACCTATGGAGTGCTTGAAAGGTCACAAAAGCTTTGCCTTAATAAAAGTTGTTTTGGAGGTCAAGCCTTTCACACGCACAATTTTTACTGTAATTTGAGTGAAACTTAACTGAAATTCACCTCTGGAGTAGAATTTGAATTCGTGATTGTAGCGTGGCATGATTCCAAGCATGTTCTAGTCTGGTTTCACACGTGCTAAATATTAATCATTAGCGTTATTTTTCACTGGAATCGTTCAAATTAAAAGTTTTTACCATGTGTAAGGGTGTCACAATTTTTCCAAAGTTGACACGCTAATCATCTGAAAATCACACATTGTAACTTTTTTGTGCAATACCAAATTTGGTTGAAAGTATTCTGACACATTTCTCTGATATTTTACTTTCACTTTTTCAGGCGAACAGAAGAGAATAGACCAATCATGAGAGGACAAGATGTAATAAGGCTTTTAGGCTTTGTTTTTCTTGGTGTTCTGCTATCACTGTTGTATCAGGAATGGACATCTAATGCTGATGGTCATTGGTTGCCATACTGGTTTAGAGGTAAATACAGATGAACCACTCATTTTTAACAAGTTTCAATAAGGCCATTATCAGTAAAATGATATGTTTTAGCACTTGTCACAAAAAAAAAATGACACTGCTATTAATCCTGTAGAAAACTATGGGTTTTTTTTTTTGCAAATTACAAGAGATGTAGGATATTTTGGGGCAATCTCTGTTTTCTCCATGAATCCTTTTGCCTGGTTTCCATTTATGATGATTATAAACCCCTCAGAAATTTCTGGAACTCAAGTTTGAGAGATGATATATTTACTGAAGTATAAAAGGTGAAATGGTATTATTGGAAAGCTTCATTGTTCCTCTTTACAATGATTTACCATTGTTGCAATCATGTAGACATGACATGTGCAATTACCCTGAATAAAGGGCAAAGTCAGAAGTGAAATGATGTGAAATGCATTGTTTACTTACCAGTCTCAATTTCTTTAGAATTTTGCCCAGGATGCATATGACAGTGAATGTTTGGATGTCTTCATTAGTGTGTAATGAAAAGGGAAGGCAGCCTTGGCCATAAAATGTTGTGTTGGGAAGGGAAAAAAAAGAATTAAACAGAGTGGTGATAGTTTAAAAGAAATAGGACAAGCAATAAAAAAGTTAGTGTTTAAAATTGAGATCACTAATACCCCTTTCATAAACCCAATTATGCGGCTAATAGCAGCATAATTTGGTCGTATAATTGGAGGAGGACCAGAGTTATCCACATTATTTTGATGCTGCTATTATCCGCATAATAGCAGCATCTGGACAAGATTTTGAGTTTATGAACGCATTTCCAAATAATGCGGATAATTGCCATGGTGCAGTCACAAGGTCACCCTTTTCCAACACATCCGCAATGGAGGGGGCGTGTCCAGTTGTCATGACGATTAACCGCCTTTTTCAGGATGGGCGCTCGTAAAAATAATGCGGCTTATTTTCGGAGTTTGTGAACGCAATTTTTATTGAATTATCCGCATTACTCTTAGGCGGCTAATTGGAGGATAGGTTTATGAAAGGAGTATTAGATTATGTTGATTTCAAATTGGCAACTTGGTAAGAAAGTTATGACAAGGGACAAGGACAACTTTCAGGGATTTGTGGTTTTCTCCTAAGTAGGGTAGATTGGGGTAAGTTAGAACATGGGGTGAGTTGAAACATTGTAATTTTCTTCAACACCTATTAATATATTTAAAAAATGCAATACTGCCCTTTATTTATTACCATTATCAACAGTCATCCACCATATTACAGACAACACATGTGCAACAAGCCTGGTGAAGTTAGAAAGGAATTTTTGTTTTTTCTTGATTAAAATAGACTTGACAGCCATTTTTGTTGAAAAGTTCCAACTAACCCCAATCTCCATACCCATTCCCTGGGGGTAGTAATCTAAATATAACCTAGGTAGTACATTGTTTTATGTCCTCATGAGAGAAATGTATAAAATATATTTAATAATATGAAATAAGATTTTTGGGAAAATTACTTTTTAGCCATTTCATGTATTGGTGTACATAAAAGAGCAGTCCTTGCCTTACATCAATGTGACGTCACATTTACAACCAATTTGGAGTCTCCATGGGTATAATAGTTACCAATATTTACAACTTTTGAAAAATTCCTAACTTTCTTATTCTTTGTCCGATATTCAAACTTTCACCTATCAACTTGTTTGAAGTTTCTTTTTCCTATGAAAGTGAGTTTTTGTCTCACCTGCATAGCAGAGTGAGACCAGAGGCGCCACTTTTCTGACAGCAGCGGTGGCTCCGTCAACACCAAATCTTAACCGAAGGTTGAGTTTTTGAAATGACATCATAACTTTGAAAGTGTATGGACCTAGTTCATGAAACTTTGACATAAAGTAAATCAAGTATTTCTGAGGATCCTACCTGAGTTTATTCCATACCATTATCATTACAAATGACACATTGTAAAGAGGAATAATCATGCTTTCCAGTGATACCGTATTCACATATGATGTGTTACCACTCAAACTTTAGTTGCAGAACTTTTTTTAAGGGGTTTATTACTGATGATCATGCAGTATCTAAGTAATTGTGCCTACTTGTACATGTTAACAAATTTTGAAAAGCAGGATCTGTCAACACTGAAAGCTGTTTCATGTACCATAAACATTAAATAAAAAAATAATTAATTGTAGCTGACCTATCATTAAATAAATTTGTAGTTGAATCAACTTTGTGTTTTCAACATCAAAGATAGAAATTATGTAACGTCTGAATAGAACATAAGTGATTGGGGTATGAAAATTGGCATTGGTTTTTAAGACTTTCTCCCTCCCTCTCTGATAGGCATAACAAGGATTATCATTGTTCCCATGTAAGTGACACTCTTTCCACAGTAATTTCAAAATTATTTTTTGGAAATTACATTGACAAAATTATACCTGCACCTGGTAAAAATCATTGTTCTTTTTTTTTACTAAATTAAGGTCCTAATTTTGTCCAAACATGTTTTTTGTGCCCCCTCCCCCTTTCAAAGAGAAGGCCAGTCCAACTTCATTTTGTTCTATTTTTGTGGAAACATTAAATAGAAGGCTGTATATTAACTTTATCACTAGCATAGAAGTCAGTATTAATGATGCACCTCACAGTATGTTTTACAAGTAGATTAAAATTATTTACTTGGTGTATTCTGAATGTGATATCTTGCAGGAATTTTGCTGGTATGCTGTGTGTTTTGTACCATAGCAAGTCTTCACATCTCTATCATGCCTGCTTGCCGTTACACACCTGCCAACATCCTTATTCTTCAGTATCTCTTTGATTGCTTTATGTCTGGGCTAGGGATCTACTTCTCCCACAAGTTAGAAAGGCAGACTAAAATGTGTCAAAAAGAACAAGAGCAGTTTCTTCAGAAACTTCTGAAAAAGCAGTCATCTACAACTTATGGCAAGGACAAGAAGTTTTCCTCCATGAAAGGTAGTGATAAGTTCCGCCAACAACACCCATTGACCTTCCACTGCCATTATGAGCCTTACCTTAAGCAGATTTTAGGTGGAGAGGAAAATGTGTTGATCGAAGGAAAGCCTTTAAGGTTTGGTCTAACATCGGGAACTACCGGCCAGCGAAAGATGATTGTGACATCCAAGAGCCGCATTCTCCTGTTTATATTGAAATTTGTTCCCATAGGACAACGAATACTGCGTAAGAGTATTTTGCCATCATTTTCACCTCTCCTAAAGACATGCTATGTCTACACCCACACTCAACCAAATTACCCTTGTCCTGGAATCACGATGGGACCAACAACAATGCTAAACCTACCTGATCTTCTATATCGCCTTCAGTATAGCACACCTCCTGCAGGGATGCGATTAACCAATGAGAAACAAGCTACATATGTCCATCTGCTCTTTGCTCTTCGAGATCCTGACCTTCAAGCAATCTTTACCATTTTTGCAGCCTCTCTATATAACACCTTCAAGATCCTAGAAGAAGAGTGGCCTTGTCTTGTGAATGACGTACGGGAAGGTTGTGTCAGTGACAGTATCAACCTTGATCATGAAGTCAAAATCAGTTTGGAGAAAGAGCTCCATCCTGATCCAAAGAGGGCTAACGAGTTAGAGGCAGAGTTCAAGAAGGGCTTTTATGATATCACAAGACGTATTTGGCCGAGGATGAGCAGTTTATGGGGAGTGTCTTCGGGGTCTATGACAGTCTATGAAGACATTCTCAAGGTCAAATTCATTGGAGGCAAGTGGGATGACTTATCATTTGAATACTTTGTAAGATTGCTTAAAATTATGTTTTTTCTTGGGCCTAGATGTCTTTAACAAATTGCATTTAAAATACATTAAATTTGTCATGTTTATCCACTATCTCTCAAGTAAAATAGTATCTCTGCTTTATCTTCACTAGACTTTGCATAATTCTATAGAATTAAATATTCAGCATGAGGATAGCCCTTATAAATTGTATCTTCATACTGTCTTCCTCTTTTTAATTATAGGCTTATAAATGCTTCTCACTGGACATGTATATGAGATGATTATTACAAATACCTCAGTCTGCAATAATTTTTTGTTCTGGTTTGTATCTGTATAGATCTGCCCATTGTGTCAATGATCTACAACTCTACAGAATGTCTTCTTGGGGTTCTGCATGGAGGAGCTAAGAGAACAGAATATATCACATTCCCTGGAGATGTCTTTTATGAATTCATTCCAGTTGAGAACTGGTACGTATTGAAATCAAATTTGTGTTTTTCAGGTGTCTTGATTTTATTATCATGATTCATTTTGGAGATGAAGTAGAGTATTAATCACACTTCCAGAGTAATCAAAAAGTTGTGATTAAGTTCATAACTCTCATGCACTCCTATGAATGAATTAAATCTGTATGTAATATGTCAGTAGATACCTTTCAGTTGGCTTTTGCACCTCACTAAAATATGGTAATCTAAGCAGAAGTGAAGTAAACCTAAAACAGAAACATGCAAAAAGTCTGATGTAAGTATGTAAATTTGAACCATATAACCTTACAGCATTGGTCCAATTGCCAAAGTTTAAGTCAAAATATGGCACCAAGAGTCTCTATCCATGTACAATTGACATGAGTCTTTTCTTTTAAAATATGATAATACTGTCCAATGTATTTTGTTTTAATCAGCTCTCAGGAACAACCTGATACTCTTCTAGCTGAAGAAGTGATGTCAGGTTCTTACTATGAGGTTGTTATCACAAACATTGATGGTTTGTATCGCTACAGAATGGGAGATGTTGTCAAAGTGACTGGATTCTACAACAACACACCTCTTCTGGAATATGGACATAGGTAAATATTTACCAATCATTGTATTCATTGCAATGGTAAATGGAATCTAAGCAGCAGAAAGGTAGAAACAATGGCATAGTGTCATATGTTCCAGTGCCCAACCCGTTACAAAGTTACATTGCGTTAACTAATGGTAGATTTTAAATCAAAGCAATTCCTCTGTTGGTTACCTTTCTTGTAGATTTTTTTTTAATTTAAAGGTCAAGCCCACCCCATAAAAATGTTGATTTGAATAAATAGAGAAAAATCAATTAGCATAATGCTGAAAATTCCATCAAAATCGGATGTAAAATAAGAAAGTTATGACATTTTGAAGTCTTGCTTATTTTTCACAAAACAATGATATGCACAACTTGAACGATACAGTCGATGTCCCTCTCTATTTCTTTTGTTTTTTATTGTTCTAATTATACAATATTTCATTTTTTATAGATTTACCAAGAAGGACCAACTTGACTGAATCATATAGTATTAAACAATGCTCACTCCACTTGTTCAGGGAGGAATAAATCATTTTTTTTTTCACTTGACAATGAGGAGAATATAGAATATTCCCTATTTCATATGATAAAATACAAAATAAATAGTGAGTGGATTGGATGTCATCAGTCTCCTCATTTGCATACCCACCTGGATGTCCATATAACTGTTTTATGAAATAATGCAAAACTTTAAAATGTCATGACTTTCTTATTCTACATCCGATTTTGATGAACTTTTCAGTGTTATGCTTGTTGAATTTTTCTCTTTTTTATTCAAATCAACTTTGTGTTGGGGTGGACTTGTCCTAAAAATGATATAGGTTGTTTTTATATTGTTTGAAAGATTTTTTGATGTTGGAGATACAAATTGTACTATATATGTCTCCTTTTTACCACTTATATATCATGCATTGAAATGTTGAATGTGAATGTGTTTGTACATATATGTTTGTTAATGTATGTTATAGTCTTTACCACTTCATATGTATTATAGAGTTGGTGATGTATTAGACATGCATGGGGAGCGGACACCAGAGATAATAATCAAGGCTGCTCTTCAAGAAGCCATTACCAAGTATGCTACCTTCCATCTTGTAGACTTCACTTGCATGGAAAGTGATGTATTGAGAAAATGTACAGGTCAGTAATGGGAAGAGAAAACAAAAATTTTGTTCTTACCGACCATGAGGAAGTTATCAGTATAGTGAATAGGTTAGAAGGAAAGAAAAGTTCAGGACACGATGACATTGATAACCGTCTCCTTAAATCCGTTAGTTTATCAATAACGACTCCGCTGGCCCACATTTTCAACTATCTATCTGTCAATCTAGTATATATCTGTTTAAATAATAAATATCTATATATTTATGTAACAAAATATGCTGAAGATAAATGGTAATGCTTTCAAAGCCAATATAGTTTTTATTTCCTCGAATTTTCGACGGACCTCCGTCTTCTTCAGGAGTATATATATATACTCCTGAAGAAGATGTATATTACATATATATTTATGTAATATACATCTATATGTTCTTATAGATCTGTCTACCTGTCAGTCTATCTATCTATTTATTGAATTTATTTAAATGTCTTGACAGACCACCTAATTCGTCCGCATGACAAATTAGAATTGACTTGAGGTGAAATGAAAATAAACCAAACTGAAACTTATTTGCATTGCAGCTATGGAGATGGAGAGATGGTTTATAAAAAAAAATTCAAAAATTTTTTTAAAAGTGATGTTGATTGAATGTAAAGCTAATCTAGTTAAAACTTTGGTGAATGGTCAATTATGTGAATTATCATTTATGCAGGGTGATTTAACATTGTAGTATACCTTTTGGTGTACGTGATTTTGGTGTATCATCTAACTTTCCAATCTTAAAAAAGTGTTAATGTAAGATTTTTAATTCGATACCAATGAAAAATTTAATATTAAAAGTTAAATTTAATTAGATCTTATTAGATTAAATTCAATTAGACCCAGTTTAAATTTTTCATTTATTTTGCATTGATGCACCAGTTCTGACCAAACTAAATCAGTTTAAAACCATTGCCTTTGATCTTATCAACTCAGCACGAGTAGTCGAATACTAAAATATATATATATTTTTTTTATATGAGTACTAAATAATATTTTACCATGTTTTACCTGGTTTATCATGGATTGCAGATTTTGAAATTGCAGCATGTTCAAAATTGTTTAGCTAGACTTTTTACACTCATCAAATATTTTCACTTCCTTTTGAAAAGAATTTCACTCATTTTACCCTTTGAAACTACAACGAACCAGCAGCCTAATACCACCCTCATGTCCTCAATTACTCAAATCTGGCTAGCATAATGCAACATTCTGAGACAAGTAATCTTGTAATATAGGCTCACTTCAATGATAACACACTACTCAATAGTACATTCATACCACATTAATTATGTTACCTAGTAGCAGAACAAGTACTTTCCTCCCCAGCACTAGCCTTTTCTGTATGAATAGAATTAAAGGCTAATTCATTCTCTGTATTATTGATGGTTATCTCAAAATGAATAGACTAGTTATCTAAAATACACAGTCAATGAGAGACCATACAGTGTGGTCAGTTTATTACCACTTTAATTTAAGAATCACATCAAGTTACTTTTACTGGGCTTTGTAGGCTTGAACGGCCAGGCCCTAGTTAACTTTCAGAGTTGTTTTCATTGAAATGCAATTAAACTTCACATAACCTGCTCAGATCTAATGATAGATTTCTCTTGAAAAGATTATAAAGAAAGGCAACGCTTGAAGACTCTGCATTCAGCTATTCAGCTCTTTCTGTGGAACCAAATTCCCATGAGAATTGGCCCAGTCTGTTCTTATTTTTAAATTATTATTGAAGACACATCTTTGTAGGGAAGCATTTAAGTAGAGAAGTTTGTAGTGTAAGCAGGAGTACAAAACTGCAGTAGACCTGCAATATGATTCATATTATTAGCATGTTCTATTGCAACATTTATAACATTTTTACATATGAAGGGTATTATATTAATCGTTTGCAGGTGGAAGTGATGAAGAAATGTCTAACCATTACACATTGATTGCTGAATTGGATGGAGTGGATGGTCAAATAGAGAATCTTGATAACCTAGAAAAGGTGATTATTTTATAGTCTTATGAAATTTGGTAATATTTTTAAAGTACATGTTCCAATCAACTCACATGTTTTCCCTATTATAACCTTAATGGCAATCTATTATTTTGTAGATCATGTGGCCAGGGAGGGTGGGGGGGGGGGGGTGGGCATAGAATGCCCCCCCCCCCCATTGATCATGGCCCTCAATAATGCAGTCACATTTGAAAATTGACACATATATCATCTATGGCATAATCTACAACAATGAATAATGATTTTTTTTTATGCCCTTGCAGACAAAGTCCAGATAAGGCATTAAGTGTTGCCCCTGTCCATCCCGCCACTTGGTTTCTGACCCAATAACTCGAAAAATGTTTAATGGAATTGAAACTTTTTGGTGTGTAGGTAGATGACACCAAAATACAGGCTAAGTTCAAATTCGGAGTCCGCAGGTCAAAGGTCACAGCTCATTAAATATGCAAGTTGGTTTCCGCATGATAGCTTATGAAATATTTAACAGATTAAAAAATTGGGTATGTAGGTAGATGACATCAAAATACAGGCTAAGTTCGAATTCAGAGTCCGCAGGTCAAAAGTCAAAGGTCACAGCTCATTATATATGCAAGTTGGTTCAATTTATATGCATATTGGTTTCTGCACTATATTAAGTTCAATCATATTGAATGAATTTCTGATTGCATTAAGAAGGGGCATGTCTCCTTTGGACACATCAAATTTCTAGTTTATTATTATTATGTGTATTCTTTGATTAATAAATGCTATTTCATGCATGAAATCAGAATTCAGCTCTAAATCAAGAAATATGGGTCCAAATCTCCAAAGATTATATCTTTTTTCCAGACTCTATTGGTGGTCTGACATACTCTTAAAAATCATTTCATAACTTCTGGACGACATTATATGTACTTTTCACAAATTTTGTTACAAGAGTTGATCAAGACCTTTAAAAAAAAGTCAGGAAATGTAAGAAATCTATATGAATCTTTATGAGGCCCAGTCAGGCCTGAACTTATTGTTTACTGTATGCCACACATTTGATTGTTATAAAAATTACTACTCTGAGAAGTAAAAAGGAAAAAAAATAGACACAAGGAGATTAAACATGAGTAAAATGCATTTTAAGGTAAACAAGGGTATAAGAGATTGATCGAAAATAAGTATTTGTAAGAGGCAAAGGAAATGAAAATATCACAGATTCAAAGATATGCATGTCCTCTTTCTATTTCAGCTTGCATTAGATGTTGATCTGGCTTTGTGTGATCTATCAAGTGCTTATTCTGATTGCAGAGACAGGGATCTCCTACAACCTCTGCTACTTATTCTGGTTAAACCAGACACATTCAGAAAATTTAGATACCTTCTCTCCTCTAAGTCCAATGGCTCAACTATGCAAGTCAAGGTACCCAAAGTATTGAGAAATGATGAGTTTATACAATTCTTTATGCAAAGAAAATTGGAGGAATAAACCTCCGAAGTAAATAAGAAAGTCAAAGTCGACATAATTGTGAATTATTGAAAAAAAAAGTCTTTGTGTCTCACATTGTAGTATTAGTAGTAGAAGTAGTAGAGGTTTGTTTCGCTAAACTTCAAAGTCTTGAGTTTCCAAAATTACAATGGGAATTAGTTGTGACAGACTTTTGTTTGTCATTGCTTTATAGCCGCTCTTGTCTCACAAATTTTCGAAACCTTTCTGTCATGCACGTAAAACAATATTCTAATGCCATTGAAATCATCTGATGAAAAAAAGGAAATGATATTGCCATGTTGCAAGCTTGTAATTCCTCTTTAAGAAATGGATTGGGGCAAATTTTCCTTTCTCTTTCATTATCGAAGCTAGCTTCAAAGAATTATTGAACTTTTGAATTTAACGATTATGAAAGGATATGTAGTTTTGGTAGATAGGGTTGTGATTTGGTATGAAAAATATCTTGCCTCCCTCGATTAATATAGAACTTAACTTAAAGTTAAAACATGAATAAATTGAATAAAACAAAGCTGTAATGACAAACATTTTCCAAAATTTGAGTTAAAAACATCCTTTTATACTAATAGGAGCGATAAATTTGATTGGGTTGTACATAGATGTCAAGGTCGATGTCCTCGAAGTAGTAGGAGTAAGAGTAGTAAGTAGTAGTAGTATTAGAGTAGTAATTTGTAGCAGTAGTAGTAGTAGCAGTAGTAGTAGTGGTAGAAATAGAGGTGGTAGTAGTAGCAGCAGCAGCAATAGTAGTAGTAGTAGTAGTAGTAGCAGCAGCAGTAGTAGTAGCAGCAGTGGCAGTAGTAGTAGTAGCAGTAGTAGTAGCAGCAGCAGTAGTAGTAGTAGCAGCAGTAGAAGTAATGCCCTTTCCCGAAATACAAATAATCTGCAAGATACAAGTAAGCAGCGAAAAATAAGTGACCTGTAGAGATATTGACAGCAGCCTTTTTAATGAATAAAAAATAATTTGCCAATCAAATTACTGGTAAGGCAACTTTGTCATAAGTCTGTGCCACATCTTGCTTTTTATTGCAGTTTTCCTTCAGTCCCCATCCTTTTATCTACATGGTGACTAATGATTTGTAATGAATAGATACTTGCAGGATTCCTGCATAATAGAAAACATTCTGACATTTGAAAAAGTACATATTTAAAGTACCCAGTGACAGTACATTTATGAAAATTGGCAACCATTCTTATTTACATTGAAATTACTGAAATATAATCTAAGGTTAAAGTGATAACATTCAGCATCTCCAAATGTGTTATATTTTGTATGCATGCTGTTTGGTTTGTCTCTTAAACCAATATGTTAACTGAAGTCGAAATGCAGCAATTTTTCATAGATTATATATGTCATTGAATTTTTGGTGTTTTTCATTCATTTTTAGTCATCGACTTACATATTTTATATGTAAAATAATTGAATTGGTTCATAAATCCAACTGGATGACATGTGTATTTGCTTCAATGTGATAATACTTTTATAAACTGATACTGATTTAATTTTATTTGGCAACTAAAAGTAATTTCTCTCCCAAACAGGTTTTCAAATATGTTATTCTAATATTTCTAACATACAAGATTATTGGAATGTGTATATAATACATGACCCTTGCGGAATGGTAATCATTTATCAATCAGTTGGTGAAAATGTTCAAAAAGTATTATAATTTTTTGTTGCCATAAGGGCTTTCAAAAAATTGGTGCTATTTTTCTATTGGAAAAAACAACAACATGAAAATGTATTTAATGGTTAAGTGTGTGAGCCTATTTTCATTGAAATTTGATGTTACCTATGTCAAGTTTGTAAATAAATATGAATCAGTGCCATGTAAATACATGTCAAGATGTCAATTTCTTTCACTCAGCTTTATTTAATATTTCTCATATTCTTTCTTCTTTCTCTCATACCACTTAATAAATAACATCTTTAAAATACAGTAATTAAGTCTTTGATAAAATATCAGTACTGCTCTGTTTATTCATTACTTCTACCAGTAAATATCCATATTTTCACAATAATTCCACATGTTTGATATAAACCAGTCAGTCAATATTGTGAAGAATAACAATCCAAGGTTTTGGGGGAGCAAATCTCTTATACTCTCCTACATGAAAAATAACATATTTGTGCATAATGTAAACCAAATCCCCAACCCTTTTACAACTATCTATTATAACGAAAATAGTTCAATTACACGTATTCTTTGTTGATTGAAATGCAGCAACAAATTATATTAGCCAATACATATAGCCAATACTGAAAATCTCTAAGTTGACGTCCAATTCTAAATGCAGGAAGTGCAATTATCCCCAAAGCATTTTTTTTCCCAATGTGCACTTTAAAAATTGAATAGTTGATAAATGATAAAATCTGTATTGCATTTCCTATGTAACATAACAAATGACAATGCAGTAATATCCAAAGATTTAGTACCGAGTAATGCACTTGCAGTCTTCAGACAAAAATTATTATAGATATAAAAGAAAACATGCTGTGACAAATAATAGTGAGCACATTTGTGAATACAATATGGGCAATGGTGTCTCCCTCTGATGTATTACTCACAGATGGCTAAGTCATCTTCCAGATAAATATCAATTCAACCAACAAGTCTGACACTCATTACGAAATACTCATTTTTAAATCACTTTTATGGAGGACAAGCCCATGAAATATTCAACCCCATATTTTTTATTTTTATTTCACTTAATGAACTGCTAATGGCATGATTACTTATCAAATAACAACTTTTCATGTTAACCGCAAATCTGAGATGAACCATTACAAGAAGGTCTCACAAAGGTGGGCAATACATGTATATTTTTTGCTTGAGTGAAAATTTGCCCTTATTCATAAAAGCTGAAAAAGTCTACTTATTGTCAAGTACACGATTACATTATTACTAGGTTTGGGCTATATGGGCCATACAGGGCCGGTATTTTAAATACTTACTTGGATAAAATACCTCTTGGTATTCAATGCAAAAATTTTGTCAAGTGTCAACTCTCAAGGAGAAAAAACAAATAATTTTGTTGTGTAATTGGCAGGTTACCGTAATGTATGCAGTCATCCTGAGCTGTGCAGAATTGTAAAGTAGTGCTTTTGGTGCATCATTATAGTTGCACTTTGTTTGGCAACAATGATTTGGGCTTTCATTTTTGGCTTACTAAGTGAAATGCTTAGTATTGGACACAATCCAATTTCTTATTAGGTCAAATATTTTACTTTATCCAAGTTTTGAATTGAAAACCAGCCAAATCTTCAAAGAGCAATAATGTTCTTTTCCAAATCTCCCTTCGCAACTTAAAAATATATTTATAAATGCCTCATTATCACGCAGTCACAAGATTCCTCAACTCATCACTGATGGAAAATGACAATGCATTGTATTGGTGAGAAATATATTACACTGACAGAGTATACTTTGGGAAAGCATGAACTTTTGCCAAGTTGACCTTACTCCAAAAAAACCCCCAGTAATTTGCAATAATTCTACTTGAAGAAAATATTACTGGTATTGTTGGATGAAATAACATGTAAAACAAATGATGAACCTCAAATATTTTAACATGAATCATCCCTCACATATTGAGCCTTGTCAAATTTTGTACATTTGAGTATGATCACTGTTTAGTGAAGAAGGCAATCTTTGGATCCTTGCACGAAAGAATTTATGAAGTGTATGAATGGTAACATAACTCAATGAAAGAAAGATAGAGACAGAGTACAAACCTTAGCACATTCTAATATATTTAGGGGTGGAAACCATATTTTACTGGGGGAACCTGTAGCACTTTACAGTTTTCACAATTTTGGGAGAAATTGTTTTTCCATCAAACCTGGGAGCCATTTCATAAAGCTGTTTGTCAGTTAAGAGTGACTTTAAGAATGACTGGTGATCATTTCTTGTGGTATTTGATATTCACCATAAGAAAGGTTCACCGGTCGTTCTTAAAGTCACTCTGAACAGCGTATTGAAACACCCACCTGGAGTAATTCTGGCAAAAACACATCATTAATGTACAAATTCTTGGACAAGTTGCAAATACAGATTGATCAGATCATGAATGATTCTAGGTTTACTGAAGTTTAAAGGGCAAGTAAAACTTGATTCACACAAAAAAAAGAAAATCAAACAAGCACAACACTGAAAATTCCATCAAAATTGGATGTAAAAAAGAACATCTTAAAATTTTGCTTAATTTTTCAACACAATTATGCACATCCTAGTCAGTATGCAAATGAGGGGACTGATGAACAGCATCCACTCACTATTTCTTTCGTATTTTGGACGTGACCTTTAAAACAACTTTTACAAATTAGACATACTCTTGTGTTTCAAAAACATGCCTGAAAACAAAACCAAAACTTTTTATTTCATCAAAAGAGAAGAATATCCCCCTTGAACCACAGTTCATATATTGCACCTTTAAATACAAAAGGTGCAAACATTTGTATCAAATCATATGTCTTCATATTTACTGGCATCTAAATGTAATTATTAGCAAATCTGCTGTTTACTTTATACTTCTTTAATAATACTAACCCATTTAAGAAAAGTTCAATATTACACAAATGAACACCCGCAAAATATTTGTGCATCAACTCTCCTGAAATAAGTCTCTTTTGATGCATTCTCATTGCTCTTTAGTGAACAGAACAGCTAAAAATTGGCAAGGTTTGAAATAACAAAATCAGATGCATACACAAATTTTTGTTGTAATGCTGCAAGGGTACTTACAATTTTACAGAATTATTTTTACTAACATGAAAAAAACAATTTTTTTCAAATAGAAAATGAATGAACATCGCTATTGATCAAATTAAAATGTGTTTCCCACATACCTCGAATAACAGATATATAATTTCAAGCAAATGAAATCAATTTGGATTTTCTTTAATTAGTAAAAGCCCTGAAACTTCCCTATGAATAAATATACTACACTTGGCATGTATCATTTTACTATGTTTCACTCCTGGGACAAAAATAGTGTGAATTTTAAAACCAAAGTCAGTCTAATGATAAAAAAAGTCTTGTTCAATACTGCAGCTACATGTTGACACAGAAGAAAAATTCTGGCAAAGTCCAAAATGTATAGTATTCTATTATATCTTTTATCATGAGAAAATATGCTTATAATGCGAATGCTTATTAACTTGCTTGTCTATGTGAGTCATTTTCTCATTGTCTAAAAACAACAGACTTGACAATAAATGCAACTGACATTTGAAATGAAAATATAAGTTTGATATCAGAAGAATACACCCTTTGAATTCTAGGACACACTTTGCAGGTATTAATCATCTTAACAAAACTTGTATTCTTCAACCAATCATATGGGTTTAGTATGTTCCTCCAAAATTTCAACATTTTGTAAGAACGATTTTTCAGTTACTGTATAATCACCTACAGGATGAAGTCAATTTCAAGAACTGAATCAAAGGTCAAATGACTGATGAATTATTATCTTAGGTCAAAGGTTATATGTGGCAAAGAGCAGATCAGAGTATACAGTCAATAAGGTTGTCCCGAGGTTGTGACATGTTCAGAGGAAAGAAGCTCACTAAGGTATCATAGAGCTGAAATAAAAACAGTGGAAAGTGGAAATAAAACAAAATCAACATAAATCTTTTTCCTCTTGAAACAAAGTAAACTACATTTATAGCTCTTTGTATTCTGATTCTTAAACTTGATGTGACAATTTTGAAGGCTGCAAAACTATCTACTATTATAACTATTATTATACTATCATATCATTCAGAAATTTAAGATTTTAATTAAGAATAAAAGTTTTTTAAAAATTAATTTTTACTCTTAAGTGCTGGGCATCATTTCCATATTATTGAAAATATGCAATATTGAAAACAATATTGAATATTCAGTAATGATTTTATGATTATGTTGACATATTGCTATAACATGATATGACAAAAATATTGTAGATTATGAAAAGTTAATCAGTATTTATCAACCACAAATGCTGCTCTGTATTGCTTGAAACCAACTCAAAACTTTGTAAGTTGGTATCAAAATGCAGAATTTTCATGGACAAGCACCAGTGAAAGCCTTACTCTCATTTCCCCCTTCCCTCCTCTCACTGAATTGCAACTCATAATGAATGTATATCATGAATTTTCAAACTCTGTGATATACCATGTTATATTTTGCTGGCAATAATTGACTAACATCGAAATCAAATATGGACCAATACTATACTCTTTCACTTTAATACATCAAATAATCTATTATCAAAGAATTACATTTGCTGATTTACTTGTTACATGATATGAACTCACCTGTGTTCTACTAGCATAGAAAGGAGGTGCATCTTCAGTGCATTGACCCATTAGAAGGTGCTCTGGAACTTCTAATCCAGGACTGAAAAGCCTTGATGCAAGAAGCTGGAACTGCAATTACAAAATATGAGCTGTTAGTCATATAGCTGAAGTGTTTTGTTGGTATGAATATTTGAATCAGGCTCCTGAACTAAAATAAAATCTGGATTAAGAAAATCAATACCGATCATATAACTGACAGCCTAACACTATCCCAGCATCAAGAAGCTATTGCTGGTGCTTCTGTTATCTCACCATTAATATTAGTATGCATGCACATGACTTCATTATACAATGTATCCTTGAGTCTAGGCTTTGTTCAAACAATTTGGTTGAACACAGCCTCAACCACAGTGGATAGATCACATTATAGGAGAATGAAGACATTCATCATTTGTTTTATATATTAGATTGTGTTGTATGTCAGAAAGTCATTACTAGTTGGTGGTCTACCCATCGGAGTATTTTTCCACATGTATAAAAGAAACTGTTTTAATTGATTCATTGATCTATAAAGTGCGCAATTCTTACACTTCATGCACACAATATAATATCCTTCGCAAACACACACACATACTGGTACGCAATGAGAGAGAGAGAGAATCAGCATGAAAATAGAATATGCATGCAGTACAAAATGGATAAGATATTAAACACCTTTCATCCACTCAAATAAAAAAATATCTTTATATGAGTTAATTTTGAAGATCTAACTTGAAACCACTCACTGATCTTGCTTAGCCTAAGTACATTATTTTTCCCTCTCATCATTGGTACATCAAGAAATTGCATTGGAAGTGATTGACCCCCCCTCGACCAATATTTATGTTCTGAGTAACTTTTATTCAGTTAACTGGTAATGAGAATAAATGCCTTACAAAAGTGCACTAATACATCAAGTGGGAATTGAACCATGGTTAGTATTGTGCAGGGAAGGAATTATTCATTTCAAAGAGGTATTTCCTTTTATAGCCGTGATTGTACCAGTGGGGCCCTGTATCTTTTCAATTGTGGGGACACATTACACAATAAGGTAATGCTCATAAACATCATTATAATTATACAGCCTTAAAAAAACATGTTCATTAGGACTTTCCAAATCATGGGGTATAGGAATGATTGAAGAACCAAATTATTGTTGCAGATTTGGGATAATTTTGAAGAAGAATTGCCCATTGCTCTGGGTTATTTCCTATGCTACATGGGTGTGTTAATCTTGTGTTGGTGATTTAGACTGACCTCTTTGGTTTCTTCAGGATCAGAATGATTGACCATCTCAGCCAGATCTCTCTGAAGATAGGAGAGAGCCATCATAGGATTCACCATGGCTGTCTCCTGGAAGTTATGTCGTCGGATCAGGTACTTACACCGTCGTACTAACTCTTCTTTGCTGGGTCTACAGAGCTGTAATAAAATGCAAGTCAATATTTCATCTTTTCTTCTCTCATGCCAAGGACTACCACTTGAATAAGGAAAATAAAAGATAAAAAACAAAAATAAAGACCAGAGGTTATCTGCCATCTTAGGGGTGATGAGAAAGAGGAAGTGCGGATGGAAGGAAGTGATAGTTACAATGCAAAGAGCAATATTTCAAACTGAAATGGGAGTTTATACATGTACAAGGTATTTCGAGAAAGAGTCTTGCCTGATTATGATATCAATAAAATATGCAACATGATCTTATGAACCCTAGATGACCTTTGACCTTATCATCCTTATGAACACACATGGTATTACCCAATGATTATTTGTACAAGTGTAAATAAAATTGAAGCAGAAATAAAGGGGTCATTTTGTGTCAATTCACCCAATGGGGTTAATTGTACTGACCCCAAGTTTGCTTATCAATAATTCAATTGCAAAATGTGCATTAAAATTATTGTGCTATGATTATTCATTTCAAGATTTACAAATACAATGTACAGAGTTTTCCATTCTTCTTTTCTTATTCTACACTAATATAAGGGTACACTTATAGGGGAATCCAGTCTTGGCCATGAAATGTTGCATTGGAAGAAGAAAACTAACTCACCTCTAATGACCAGAAGTCATCCAAGCGAGGGCGCTGTCTGTTATGGTTGCCTGGGTTACCACCAAACAAATAATGCCTCTTGTGAACATGATCGTAAACAAGTTGATGTGCATACCTCGGACAAGGTTCTACATGTTGTTGTTGTTTCCAGTACTGTTGGTCATTGTTCTCATTCTTATAAACACAAGACCTGATAGAATACAAACATGAATTATCTTGTCATAATAATGAAATGCACATTCAATTGTGTTTCTTTATACCCCTTAACCACCAAAAAGAAAGGAAGAAAAGAAACATATTATATTCAAAGCAATGCAAATTCTGTCACAAGCATTACAGTGATTTGAGAACAAAAAAATCAAATATCAGTTTTAAAAAAACAATGCATTCATCTGTCCCAAGTATGGCATGAAAAATAAAATTTGAGAAAATAGTATTATCATCATCATCATTATCACTAATATGTATTGCGCTTTTACATGAATGGTCCAAAGCACTAACAAGAAAAAGAATAATTTGAAATATGAAATGCAATCTTGTAGGCAGGGCGTGACACTGGCACTGGTCTGACGGTCCCAGACCAGTAAAAATTGCTGTCGAGCCAGTAGTTTTTTAGAAATAGCCAGACTTAATGGTCCCACATGACCAGTAAACAATATATCAAACTGATACAAATTATATTTTCTCTTATGTAAATTATAAAATTGGCTCTGGCATCTTCAAAAATGGCTCTCCAAAATTGAGAAATGGCTCTCATGAATAATGCTGTGGGGGGCAATAAAAGCAATTAAAGTCAGCAAAATGAACTCAAGTCTTTTTTTTCTAATTTTCTTTATTTGGGGGGACCAGTAAATTTTAGGTTCGAACCAGTAAAAAATTGAAAAATTGGGGATCTACTGGTCCGACATGAACAGGTTGGACCAGTAGAAAAAAGGTTTAGTGTGGAGCCCTGATAATCTTAATTAAGGTTTGTTGAACCCCCATTGACTTTCATTGACCTTGATCATGTGACCTTCAACTCATACCAAATGACCAGTTAAAGGGGGGGAATATTACAAGATTTTGGAAGAATGGAACTATCAATGCCACAACATCTAAGACAGGAGATGCAAATGATTGTCTTACCATCGTTCCTGTTTGATGTAATATATCCAAAATGAATTCTTCATAGTGTCTTCTTTATCTTTGTCTTTACTCAGACCCTACAATAGAAAGAGAAGTAACATGCTTATATGTCCAGGAACAGGTTCTCAATTAGCGGTGTACACCACTTAGAATATTAGGTCTGGCAAATTGGTGCATGTGAAAATACTATGAAATAAAAAAGTATGAATAAAAAAATATTGTTTTTATCATAAATTGTGTTGAATTTGTATTCATGATGTATAAAACAAATATTTTTCTGGGGCCAATCAAAAGTTTAGAGGGTTCTCCTCCTTTGACCCCCACCAGGAGCCCATATACAGGCCCCTGGACCCCATGCCATTTTGCTCACTGCACATGTTGGTTAGTGGTATGGATGTACAAATGTGGCACTTCAACAAAACTAATTGAGAACCAATATGTTAGGGAGAAGGGTCTACTTCATATGCATTACTTCCGGTTGAATGATAAATGCATTGTTATCTGAAGGGACAATCATTGCATTTGCTGCTGTACAAAAGGGCAAAATATCAACAACAAAAATACTAATATAGGATATCCTTGTTAGATGTTCAAGGTGCTCCTATATTATCCCCGGCTAAGCTTGGAAATAAATTCCGGTGCCCGTAGCTTTTTTATGAGCGCTTCCTGCCGGTACCCATTTACCTCACCTGGGTTGTGTGCAGAACATTGTGGATTAGTTTCTTACTGAAGAAAATTATGCAAATGCATCAATTACTTTAAAAAAATTTCATTCCCCATCTTATTAAAATACATTCCTTTTCATGAGAGCAAGTGCACTGCATCTATTGACCAACAAAATTTCATAACTAAAATGACCATGAAGTTTTCAATTTTGCAAGCAGTGAAGAGTGTGTTTTAAACAAGACATACTTACAGATAAAACATGAATTTCCTCCAGTTCAGGGTCTATGGTTGCCCTTTGGGTGAAACCAGCTACAGGCACTGATGAAAGAGGAAGACAATAAACAATTAAACAATTGGTAACTCAACATGTTTACATTCATGTACAGTCTGGTGGTATAATGCAAAACAGAAACTATAATTGATGTAATTGGTCACATTCATGTAAACAATCAAAATAAAATAGCAAACAAAAAGACAAGGAAGTAAAACATGTAGGTTAGGATGTGTAATATTTATATTACATGAAGATCAGCCCAAGTAATTTAGAGAATCTAACAATGAAAGTTGATTGATAATCAGTCAATTTAATTAATTAAACCATCACTGATCTCAAATTCAAAACCACACCCAAGTCTTTTCAATGATTCTGTACAATCAGTCATGTATCACTTCCTATGGACCAGAAGAGATTCTGAATTGAAATATATAACTCGATGGTCTTTTTCATTTTAGGTTGAAAACAAAATCTGAATTCACCTCCACTTGGATGTCCTAAGTTTCCATCCTTAGATATCATTTCTATTTCCTCTGTATCTATATTATAGGTGAAGAAATCACTGAGATAGTCCTTAGCCCTCTGACCAGCAAAGATGAAAAGTTTTCTAGATTCCTAAAACAAAACAAAAAGAGAGTCTTTTCTCATTGATTGACAAATATGGAAAGAATAGAAATCAACAAAGAAATAAGAGTGAAGGAAGCATACACTAGATCATTCACTTGAGATACATCTGTTGAGATATAAATGCATTTCAATTTAACTTCTGTAATATGCCATCTACTAGATGAGTTACACTTACAGTATGTTATTTTTAGATTGATACCTTCAATAATGAACTTCATTGGCATGGCCTTCTTTGAAGCACCATGAGCACCGAAAGGTGGACCTGTGCGATATATAAGTAGCCAACATTATCATTGTTATTAAACAAACTTTACTAAAAGGAAATAAGACTTGTTCCTGCTGCACTCCCTGCTATTTCATAATTATTTTACTCTTCATGCATTATTATTTTAATATTGTTGTGTACTTGTTAGCTTTATTTTCTTGACCTTGCTAAAGAAATTTTATGAAAATTGATGAGATATTCAACTGAAAGAATATAGGCATTACATATCTGAACTAAACAAGAGAGGAGCATGACCATATATGATGATTAACTTAAGTTCAAGACAATTTTTTAAGAGTCAAAACTCACAGGTTGGAAGAGCATAGAATGTCCTGTTCTAGACTTGATATCCTTGGTATTGCGTTTCAAACCATGTACATGTAAATGATGGTGGTTAGCACTATGATCAGGTCTTTTTAGCTGCCATGTATTAGTTGGTATGTGGTATAAGTAAAGACCACTGAAAGAACCTTCACTTGGACGATCTTCTGATGAGGAAGAACTGTATCGTATGCAAAAAGAAGATACTATTAAATAAAGATTAAATAAACTAAGATGAGTGCAAAACAATCATTCATACTTGATTGCCCTCATGTCTATGTTTCATGAACTAAATGTGTAGATCCATAACCTTTCTAAGTTATGATGCCAAATCCACAAATTTCACCAACCTGGCCAAAGTTCATCGACCCTAAGTGACCTTTGACCTTGGTAATGTGACCTGAAACTCAGGCAGGATCTTCAGTGATATACTATTACACTTAGGTCTAAGTTTCATGAACTAGGTTCAAACACTTTCAAAGTTATGATGACATTTCATAACTTAACCTTGGTTAAGATTTTGATTTGATTCACCCAAATGATCTAAGTTCATTGACCCTAAATGACCTTGATCATGTGACCTGAAAGTCAGGCAGAATATTCAATTATACTTGATTACCCTTATGTCCAAGTTTCATGAACTAGGTCCTCATACTTTCTAATTTATGATGACTTTCAAAAACTTAACCTTGGTTAAGATTTAAATGTTGACGATGCTGTCGCCACCGTTGGAAAAGCGGCCCCTGTAGTTGCGCTCTCTATGCAGGCGAGACAAAAACTTATCTCAGATTCAACCGTGGAAGAAAAGCAATATCTTAAGAAGGAAACTAAATCTTACCTTGTTAGAATCCTACCACCAAATACAAAGATAGTAGATTTCTCTGAATCCATGCTCATTTGATGATCAAAGATTAGTCTTGGACCACCCTCAGATCCTGTATCATCACATATCAATGTCCATTTAGCAGATGCAATGTCATACACGTAGAAATCACTCTGGATAGAAAATATGATATATTCTCTAAAGATTAGTACACATCTTTAATAAAAATATCTGACTACGTTCATGTTATTCTAGTTATTATTCATTGCTTGTTCTGCTCACTTCATTTTACTAACTACACCAAAAAAGTAGGCAATGCTGAAGAGAATGAAGATAATATTTATCACATTAAATTCAATGCTCGCACACACAATCCAACTCAAAACCTCACACTTACGTGTAACCAGATAAAATGCCTAATAGTCTAAAATAGGTTGAAATATTTTCAATTCTTGACATACCAATACTTCTTTATAATTGCTTCAGTTTATCGTTTCATGTCAGGAACCCTTGGCTACTGCATAGAATATCTTTGTTTGCAAATCATTTCTACACCAATGAGCATGTATGATGCTGATAAAGTCTAACCTTTAATGGAGAAGTGTTCCTCATGGTTTGATCCATGTATCTACCCAAGATAAAGATCTGATGTCTGCTTGGATCAATACACATTTTATGACATGACCGAGCTGAAGGACCACCCTGAAGCCAGGAATAATAAACAAAAGTATAAAACTTCTATATCAAATACAAAAAAATACATAGTGCATATCAATCATAAACTAAACAAAAAAATTGCCCAAGAAAGATACATGGTTTTCCTACCTACTACACTAAGAAAAACTGAAGTAGGCCTGCATGTATTAACTCTTGGTTGCACACAAAATTTTATGAGACAATGAAAATCTCATATATCTATAAATCAGACTATGGATAGCTGAATTATAAACAATTGGAATATCCATGCAAGGATTTATTTATGCTGAACTAAAAATCATACAAACAATTGACATATATACAGATATTGCAATTCATATTTACCTGTAGACTCTTCCTGACAAAGCATAATCACTCTGAGTTTAATGCAAACTATGGTAGAGTAAAATTAAGTGGTGTCTAAGTGTCAATTCGCCCATATTACCTATTTCAAAATCATCAGCAATAAGTAAAAATTTCCAGTCCTTTTAGAAAACAATAGATGTTTTAAAACTTTCAATTTTCATCATGTGGAGAAGAAATTGACTTGACTCTGAGAATCATCCATCCTCTAAAAATTAGTAAATATTGGAAAAGATTAAATACCCACCTCTTTTTCTGTGTCTTTTGAAAGACATGTCCATTCATTTTCCTGTACATTGAATACCCAGAAATCAGCCAGATCAGTTGTACCATCCCATCCACCAAATAAATAGATCATCTCTGTAGAAACAGTAGGGAGAGGATGTCAATGAAGAAATGAAATCAAGACCTTCATTAAATGTTTTTTTAAAGAATTATAAGAAACTACTCTTACAAAATTGCATGTCTTCATCTTTACGTTTGTTATGTTATGTCTGTTTAGGGTTTGTAAGGTTTTGTTAAATGATCAATTTATTTCATATGTATCATCTCATTACATATATTTATTTGAAATATGCTCTCTTTTCATATGTTCTTGTATGTTACTTGATTTTAATTGCTTGTATATTGGTGGCAGCATTTTTCATATGACTTCATTGTTCTTCCAAGCTGTCTCCACATTCTATTTTATTGTATAGTTTATCTTGTAATTGCTTTTCATTTTAAATGAAATACATTGGAAATGAATTGATTTGAAAGAGCAGTTTGTTATAAATGCTGATTGTTCTGAAAGTTAAGTATTTCCAGAGTATTGTAATTTCTTGTGCTTTATAAATTCTAGTAGTTTATTGTAGCAAAGTACTTCCAAGAATTGTCAAATGTCAATAGTGAAGCTTGTGAAAGGGAAATACTGTTGCTATTCAGACATTGAAACACACACACTAATAATAGTAAAAGTGATAATGATAATAATAATAACAATAATGTTGGATTTATTAAGTACATAATAATTAATTTTTATTAAAATCTCTATATGCGCTTTACAATGAAATATATCAAACTAAACTTGTATAAATCTACAATAATAAGTAAATAGTTTACAGCATTTATACATCTAATTAACAAAATAGCATACACATAATATCAGGAATGATAAACTTTTTTGACATACTGTAAACCCTATGACATTGTTTTTTATCAATATCATCCTGAACATTTCAACATTCAGCGTTAGTTGAACAATTGTGAACCAATCAAACTGACTGATATTGATACATGCTTCACCCAACAAAATAAGATATCAAGAAGCATATGATACCAATTCAATGTGCTGCACAGTATAAACTTCAACATGTTGTTAACAGATGTTCAATGCTTTGTGGTTTTATTCGCCGTACAGTGAAATCTAGAAATGCCACAGTTCTCACAAAACTATTCTGCTCATTATGCAGACCTGTAATTGAGTATGGTATTCCAACATGGCTCCCCCATCAGAAAAACCATATCAGAGCCATTGAAGGTGTGCAAAGGCGTTTCACTAGATTTTGTTTCCCGTACGAAGTTGCCAATTCCTTATCTTACACGGAACGCCTATCCCTCCTAAACATACCCCCTCTCTATAATAGACTCGTTTACCTGTCAATGTCTTTTGTAATAAAGTGCCTACATAGACATTATGACATGCCTACTTCTCTGTTACCAATCCCAAGCCATAGACGAACTCACACACTCGTCTTCAATCATCAACTCGCACGATCAAATTGTTTAAGATTTACTTGTTTCCATGTTTTTCCCAGATTCTGGGAGCATCTATCAGAGGCAGACAGAGACTTGTGTGTAAGAACCAACGTTTTCCCCTTCCTCAATGTGTTACGGAATTTCCTCTTTGAATTACCTCCCCTCGTAGAAGCATATTAATTTGTTAGTACCCATACCCTAATAACGCTAGAACCATTTTTAATTTGTAGTCTCACGCAGTATAAAAATTGTGATCCCTTCTAAAGTCTTCCTAGCATGTCTTAGATTTGTTATTTGTTACTTTTTTTACATTTAATAAGTCACACTCTTGTTTGTACTTTGATTAACTATTTGATTTCCTAATAATTAGCCATACATGTATTTCAATCAACTGAAATTCTATTACACCTTCTATTCTATTACACCTTCATATAATTAATTAATTACCATTCCCCTTTTCGTGTAAAACTCTCAACTTAGTTCATGTCACATCAGACCATTGCTTTGAATGTGTGTTTCATTTATGAGTATTTGATTTTCTAATGCTTTGCCATACTTTCCCATTCGTCATATTGTTTATTTTTTTCTGTTACACATAAATTTATTTACCTTCTTTAATATGGTAGCTTAAATTCAGTTGATATCTAAGAAGTCGTTTCCCTGAATATACATGTATTTTGGGTATGAATCTTGATTGTTTTTTAATCATTACTTACTATGCTTGGTTTTTTTTTGTTAAACCCGCACATAACCGTGACAAATGTCATACACAACAATTCATTTCAGACTCTCAAAACTCAATAAATTGACCTACCATCTCTGTCTCTAATTTGATAAATGACTAATTTCTGATTTGACCTAATCTGCATTTTATCTATTTTTTCTTAAGTATTAATTTGATAACCTTGGTTTTTTTTTCATTCATATTACAATGAAGGTTAATTTATGTAGAAGTATTGTAATTACATGTTGAATTTATTGCTATTTTGTGTTATTCCATGTAGACACCAGCCAATGTGGAGAACCTCTCGACAGAATTTTCAATTCTTTTAGGTGATCCCCAGGCATTGGCTGGTGCTCAATTTTACATTTCTGTTGTAATGTTTCTATTGCTGTCGTGTTTTCTTGCCTGGAAATGAAATAAATAAATAAATAAACTTTAAATAACATGCAATAAATTTATACACAGAAGCATGTATAGCTGTTTGAGCTAAAATGTACCTGTATTTACATCCATACACATTTGATGTCCACCTCTCATACCAGGTCTACTCTCATCTTCACCAACAGTGAGGGGTGATAGAAGCTTCCAATGAGGCTTATAATCTTGATTAGCAATATATGTATTGAAGAGACCATCTTGTGAAGCTATATCAATGATCTGTTCACATCTATCAAAATCACCTTCTCTCACCTGAAGGAAAAATAAAAGAATGATATACATGCAGTGATATTAAAGGTCAAGTCCACCTAACAAAAATGTTGATTTGAATCAAAAGAGAAAAATCAGACAAGCATAATGCTGAAAATTTAATCAAAATCGGATGTAAAATAAGGAAGTTTTGACATTTTGAAGTTTTGCTTCTTTTCACAAAATAGTTATGTGCACAATTTAGTCACATGTAAATAAGAGAATCGATGATGTCCCACACTCACTATTTCTTTTGATTTTTATTGTTTCAATTATGAATATTTCAATGTTTACAGAATTGAAAATAAGGACCAACTTGACTGAACCATAAAAGGTCAAACAATGGTAATTTTACATGTTCAGGGACAAATAAAACTTGGTTCCCCAGGGCAATGAGGATGAAATTAGAATATTTCATGTAATAAAATATCATTGGAAAGAGGAGATATGTGGCTAAAAAGTGTTACTACTCACATTGGTGTAAAGCTAAGAAAATTTTCACAAATTGAAATTGGTTGTGTTATATATACCGAGAATTTGCCTTGGTCTCGTATGGTCGAGGTGCAGCATCATAATATAATGTACGTGTGACTTTGAAAAAAAAGAGAGGGGCTGCAAGACGTAGTAATATTGTCCAACTCCTGTATTATGCCAAGCTTTCGACCGTGTTTAACCAGTCACCCTCAGGACTTCGAGGGACACAAAAGAATATAAACGAAATAAAGATGTCATGCAACAGAAACACAATCTAAACAAGCGTGCAATGGAAACAAAAACAAAACAAAAGAAAACAATAATTGTGTAACATAAATAAAACTTAACAATTAAGTAAACGTTTTTTTAGCTAAAAGATGTAAAACGGAACCATGAAAGGAAGATGGGAAAGGTGTCTGATGCGGTGAATGTAATGTTGGGTATGACGGTTGGGGAGTGGTGAATGCATGCAGTAAGGTCAACTGTACCGTATTTATAGGTGGGCATTGGGGTGTGAAGATGCTGTGGAGGAAAGGCCGGGAGGGAGGAGGTTGTCATAAGATGTGGGGGATACCTTTAATAGTGTAAAGGTTCTTCCTATGTAATTACAGATAAAATGTGTACATCATTAACTATACAGGCGTATAAATATATCATTACTCCTATTTTTGTATACACATACAGACATAAACAAAAATATATGGAAATTCTACGGAAGTACTTGTGTAACTTATTGCACATGTCTTATATACATGTTATTTTACCATATTAGGCCCCTATATGCATCATAGGAAAGGAGAAGGGTGGGGATTTGTTGGGGGTGGGAGGAGATGGGGTGGTTTAAGGGTTTATGTGTGGATGTTTGTGTAGTAGGAATATATGAAAACGAGAATACACATAGAAAATTGAAATACATGCTAAACACAATACACCGTTTATATACGCATTGACAAATAATCACAAAATTGATGAGTGAATTGCATGCGCACAAAATATGGAGATCAATTAGGCTTGGGACTTGAATAATTAGAAATTGACATGACTGTCCTTACCATTCTCCTTTCAAGGTAACTTGCAAATATTGTTTTCACTTTCCTTTAAACATCTTTAGCTAAAAAAGTCATTTCCTTTAATTATAATTAATTAAGTTTTATTCATGATACACAAATATTGTTTTCTTTTGTTTCCATTGCATGCTTGTTTAGATTGTGTTTCTGTCGCATGACAACTTTATTTTCGTTTATATACTTTTGTGTCCCTCAAAGCCCTGAGGAAGACCGGTTACACTGTTGATAGCTTCACACTTAAATACATATATACATATATATAAATATATATATATATATATATATAAATAAATGTGTGAAGTTATACATGTACAACAGCTTTGGCAACTCTTTTATTTAAATATTGTAAAGAAATGGATGAAGAGAACGGTAGACATAGCTTAAATCAAGGTTCCCCAGAGCTATCTAACCTTTGGAAAAATTGGTGATGGGCAATTCCACAGGTTGGTCCAAATCATGTAACGTGAGTAACCGACACATTCCAAAGATTTGCCAGGAGCATAATAGAATTTCCCAAGTTTTGTTTTTATACAAAGAATAGTCAGACTGTGTACTTTGTTGTGATAAGGAGATGTTTAGTTCCTATCAATAATAATGGAGTTACAGCTCCAAGTATGAGTCAAGGTGTCTCCAAATGTAACGTGAGTAACCGTGGAATAGCCCTGATGCCGAAAAAATGTATATATACATATAAAGAAATGGATGAAGAGAACAATGGTAGGCGTAGCTTAAATCAAGGTTCCCCAGAGCTATCTACCCTTTGGAAAAATTGGTGATGCCGAAAAAATGTCTCTGCCGGGAATCGAACCCGGGCCCCCAGCTTTGAACGCCGGTGCCTTAACCACTAGACCACAGATACGGTTAGTAGCTAGGGCGAGCCCGATCCGATTGACCGTCAGATAGACAGATTTTCGACACTATACCAATTATATATTCCTTTGTCTGGTGAAGGTGAGTTTTGAACAATGACAAGCCGCCATGCCTCAGCTAGATCAAAGCTATTGCTTCGATACAGTACACATATGGGAGAAGAAATACAAATGTGTAAAGTTATACATGTACAACCGCTTTTGGCAACTCTTTTTTTAGTTAAATATTGTAAAGAAATGTTGTACATGTATAACTTTACACATTTGTATTTCTTCTCCCAAATGTGTACTGTATCGAAGCAATAGCTTTGATCCAGCTGAGGCATGGCGGCTTGTCATTGTTCAAAACTCACCTTCACCCGACAAAGGAATATATAATTGGTATAGTGTCGAAAATCTGTCTTTCTGACGGTCAATCGGATCGGGCTCGCCCTAGCTACTAACCGTCTCTGTGGTCTAGTGGTTAAGGCACCGGCGTTCAAAGCTGGGGGCCCTGGTTCGATTCCCGGCAGAGACATTTTTTCGGCATCACCAATTTTTCCAAAGGGTAGATAGCTCTGGGGAACCTTGATTTAAGCTACGCCTACCATTGTTCTCTTCATCCATTTCTTTACAATATTTAAATAAAAAAAGTTGCCAAAAGCGGTTGTACATGTATAACTTTACACACATATATATATACATAAATAAGTGTGACTTTGGAAAAAGAGAGAGGCTGCAAGACGTAGCAATATATATATAAATACACACACACACACACATACATGAACATATATATATATATACACACACACACACACACACACAGCACATACTCAAAAGATGAAATTATTCTCAGCTTCATTCTAATGCTTGAAATAAATGACAGACTTGTAGTACATTTCACATAATACATGGATTGATGTTGATCACTCACCAGCTTGCTATGCAACTCTGTCAGCAATGGATGCTCTAAGTTGACCTTCGACCTCTTCTGTAAACTCTGGAAGGCTTCGTGGTAGTTGTTCTGACGGAAGTGCTTTAGGCACAATCTGATAGCTTGGCTTTCTCGATACTACAGGTGAAAAAGAGAATAAACATAAAGGTAAAAAAATCTTTTTCAGTGTTCAGGCTGACTCATCCTAACAAGCTTAAAAATAAAATATTCTATTACATTATTCAATCAACAACAAAAGAAGAAAAAACAAAGATTCACCAATATTTGTAAATAAATAATACAAAAACTCAACCAACAAATACATGTCAATTAAATGAAACAATTATTTTTCACTCTTTCACCTATCAATCTTAAATAAAACCTTTTAAATCAACTAGCAAGAAGTAAGTACCAAGTACATTCACTATAAAAATAGATAATATTACATAGTATTATACTAAATGAAGAGCAAATAAATTGAAATTAACACTTCACAGATTGAAAACTGAAATGAATGATCTCATTATCATGATGCTGTAAATATGGGCAATTGTTTTGATTAATCTGCACTATTAGGAAAGTTATTAGAAAAATTGTACTAACCTCATTATACATAAGAAGGCATGGTTGTACAATATCTGGATCATCTATTCCTCTTAATTCTATGTACCAGATGCTGTAACTAAAGCAAGGTCCCCATGATTGCAGAGGCACTGATCAAACACAATAGAGAGGAATAATAAATCAGATTTAGATATTTAATAGGATACCAATTAAAATCTATAGAATGAAAAAAAAATGAAATTGGTACTATCATCTTTCATCAATATGTTAACAAATTTTCAAACTTCAAAAGAATTCAAAAAGTGTAACCAACTTATTTGATAATCTATATTCAAAGCTACTTTTGGTTCTTTTTATTTTTTACGTTTACATGTACCTATTTCTCCCCCCCCTCTCTCTCTAAATAAGATTTGCTCATGATCTGTTCACAATTAATCATAATTTTTCCACAATTCCATATGAAACTGTCATTCAAAAGAATTATAAATTCTAAAATAAATTATCACTGTTGTCAACTTACCAATCTTGATATAACGACAAGGCACTGGATTTCCATTCACAACATACTTGAGTGAAAAACTCTCCTTCACATTATCATTCTTGAGGCCACTAGAATAAAAAATGGAAATAGATCAATATAACACTTTCTAAACAATAAAGCAAAGTTAGTTCTGCCTAATAGGACCATTGACATAAAAACATTACATTTTTATTAAATATTTCAATCGTCAAAAATATTGCTGTCAACAATCTGATCAATGTACAATACAGATTTTATACATGTAGAGTTGTTTTATAAAGTTATTTAATCATGGACCTACAAAGAGATGCGATGACAAATGAGAGCCTTCCTTTGACACAATGACAGTCACCGCCTTCTGATAATGTAAATCTTAATGAGAACATGTCTACATGTACAGGTGTTTTGAATACATTGACCACAAGGTGTTTCTGATCATTTAAAAAGGAACAGATTTCCTTGTCTTGATTTTTGTTTTTAGATGTTGATTGTTCTCTATTAATATATATGCCTTTCAATCAACAAGCTTCAGATTTAGAGCATCAAACTTTAGAACCAGGCAATTTTTGTGTTATTATAGATTCACAAACTTCTGCACACACATAATAACATCAGTAACATTGAGAGATGCCTAATCTGTACTTCCCGTGTATCTCTGGTATATTTAGAGGAAACTTGGGGAAAAAAGTCTAGTGCCTATTCACAAAAAACACCATTCCATGTTGATTGACCCTAAATGACATTTGACCTTGATCAAGTGACCTACATGTAAGACTTGTGCAAGATGATCAGTGATACTTGATTACCAGTACCAGTATGTCCATATTTCATGAACTACATGGATATCCATAAAATTTCAAGTAATGATGGCCAAAGTTCATTGACCTTGGTTATGACATGTGACCTCATAATCATACAGGATATTCACTGATACCTGATTACACTTATGTTGAAGTTTCATGAACTTCTATCCATATACTCTCAAAGTTATGACATTTCATAAAAAAAGTAACCTCAGTTAAGATTTTGTTTTGATTCACCGAACATAATCTACGTTCATTGACTTTAAATGACCTTTGACCTTGGTCATGGGACCTAAAATGTGCATGAGATGTTCAGTGATACTTGGTTACTCTACTGTCCTAGTTTCAATTAACTAGATCCATAAACTTCCAAAGTTATGATGGAAATTCAATACCCCTAACATGGCCAAAGTTCATTGACCCTAAATGACCTTTGACCTTGGTCATGTGACCTGCAACTCGCAAGGGATGCTCAGTGATACCTGAGTACTCTCCTGTCCAAGTTTCATTAACTAGATCCATGAACATTCACCTTTGACCATGGTCATGTGACCTGAAACTCATGCAGGATGTTCAGTAATACTTGATTACCCTCATGCCAAAGCTTCATGAACTAGGTCCATACATATTATTTCTAAGTTATGATGACATTTCAAAAACTTAACCCAAGGGTAAGATTTTGATGTTGATTCTCCCAACATGGTCTACGTTCATTGACCCTAAAAGACCTTTGACCTTGGTCATGTGATCAAGTAACACTTGATTACCCTAAAATTCAAGTTTCATGAACTAGGTCTATATATGATGTAAAGATTTCAAGGTTGACAATGCCGTCTTCGCTGGAAAAGCGGTGCCCATACATGAAGCCTAGCTCTGCTATGAAGGCAAGACAAAAATGGGATTATAATAAATAAATCAATCATAATACAGCCTCTCACTTGAAACATGTCTACACTTTCCTAAATAAAACACATGGAACTAGGGAAGATTACTAATTGTAAAACAGTATTGTGCACATTAATAATTTTCCAGGATTTAAGTGATTTAAAATCTTCTGACATGCAGTTTGTGCAATATTAATGTTGACTCACAGACTGCTTCTTTCAATCTGTGGCCTGATTGACAGCAACCATCATTTGATCAGACCAGACAAATATGAACCGAATGTTATACAGGTAATAATTAACAGTCACATGGTAGTGATTTTTTTTAAATAACCAAAGAATTCCATGTAGGTCCATGGTTAAGCTCATTTTGGGCCTATATTTTTTGACATTTTTTTAGGAAGAGGCCAATTATCTACAAAGTAGGGCACATGACAACACAAATTTATGCAAATAAATTGTAAGGGCATCAAGGTAAATGGTCTTTGATTAATTCAAGTCCTTTTATAGTTAGTAACAAAAAGGGTCTTTACCCCGATGTGAGTTCAACCATGTGGTCTACTGTCAGTCCTCCATAGATGATAAACTTTTTCACATTGCACACATGTGGCTTCTCATACTTTCCAAAAGTGATACTATCCATCAAGCAACAAGACTCCAGCTTGAGAATGATGTACTGCTCACCATTACATGCAAAACAAACAGAAGGTGTATAAGATTATTCATTCAGAGAAAATAAGAAGGCATAAACTGCAATGATATACATCCCCTCCCCCCACAAAAATAAATTTCAGAATAAAATGGAAACATGATCTCAATAAATTGAAATTTCATGAAAGATAAATTCACCTACCTGGGGTGTACAGTTATTATCTGATGACCATCTTGAAGACTGATCCTTAGAGTTATCTTGGAGTATATTCCTATAATAAAAATACAAAATTACAAATCACACAAAGTTGAAAATGTGAATTCCTGCAGCATAATAGGCAGATAGCTGAATGAACTTCCAGACAACTCAAATAAGTGTTCAAAATCTGAATTTGAAAGTTCAATGTCAAAACATCCACACATATAACAACTGGTCTGTGACTTACGGGAAGGGGTCCTAAAACAACGCACTAATGATTGAATTCATATTTTTGAAGTGTACAGTCTGATGTTTGGGACTGTGATTGAAAATCAAGATTTCTACAGAGACTGCAATAATCAAATATTGCAAAAGTGTAGAGAAAACAAGAGGAATGCCACTGGCAGTCATGCCTGCATTAAAACAGCAGTGTTTGACTTTAATTGCACAACTGCTTTCCATGCAAAAGCCAAGATGGTGTATATGGTAATGCAAATATTTCCCAGAGGATCCTAACACACTTTTCATAGTAGGGGAGATCGGGGTTAGTTGGAATGCGGGATAAGTTGGAACATTGTAAGTTTCTTTGATGCCTGTAAAATAAATTTATGCAATACTGCCCTCAATTTATTGCTATTAATAATACAACACTGTTGTATCATTAATAGCAATAAATTGAGAAGGGGTTGAGCATTTCTGGCCCGTTCCCCTTTTGAGATTCATAGTCAATATTTTGGATGTAAATATCTCGTTCATACAAAGTAATGTGCCCCCCCCCCTTCCCTTATGAGAATCACAGCAATACTTGTATTGGGGATACATGTATTTTGTTCATATTCTTTTCTCTTTTGGGGCTTTTTTTTTTGCTTCTCAAATTTTACGGGGGAACAATAAGACTTCCTACTTATCATTTTTAGTGACAAACTTTTTATCGGTGGGGGGTTAGGGTCTTGCCAAGTATAATGAGGGACAAAATAAATTTTTTTAGTGACAACTTTTATTTATATAGGTCAAATTTTACGCGAGACAAAATGACCTTCAATCATTATTAGCAATTTCCTCCACGGCGTGGTGTAGTGGTTCTGACTCTCGCCTTGTAAACAGAGGGTCGTGTGTTCGAATCCCACCACGGTGGTCTGGCGTCCTTGGGCAAGGCGTTAATCCACACTTTGCCACTCTCGACCCAGGTGCTAAATGGGTACCCGGTAGGATGTGAAAGTCATTGTAGCTTGTCCAGTACTGTGTGCGCCTCACCGGCGACTGACTGGAATACTCCCCAGGGAGTGGAGGATGTGCACACGTTGTGTGCGGGAATGACTGATTGAATACGATGACCATGGTAATAATATATCTGTAAAGCGCTTAGACACGTCGTTCCGATGTAAAGCGCTGTATAAAAAAGCGGATTATCATTATTAATTTTTAACCGTTTTTCATTTTTTTGGGAGGGGAGGGGCTTGCCAAATTTTACATGGGACAAAATGACCTTCATTTATTAGTGACAATTTTTTTTTTACTTGACGAAATTCACAAGAAACAAAACGGCCTTCGATCATTTTCAGTAAACACTGTTGGGGTGCTTGCCAAATATTACAGACAAAATGAACTTCATTTTTAGTGACCATCTTTTTTTTTGCTTGTCAATCTTACGCGGGAAAAAATGACCATTTTTTTTGTGATAACCTTTTTTGGGGGTTGGTAAATTTTACTTAGAAAATCGTGGATGTGCTCATAGAATCATAATGAAGATTAAGATCATGAGCATAGTTTACATCTCAGAGGCGTAAACAGGCGGGGGCAGACTGGCCATCCCCCTAGTGGATTTCACCAGGGACAAAAAAAACAGGATAAGAGAAAAGGATGGAAGAAAGACAGTAAGACAGAAAGAAAGAAAGCCACCTGACTACCCTTAGTGCTAATACATTAGTATGAGAAAGGGAAATTATAAGAAATTGAAATGGCAAGGGAAAAATGGCGGGAAATGGAAAGGGGCAAACAGATGCCAGAAAGGAAGAGAGAAGGGAATGGGTCAAAAGCTACTGGAAAATAAACTCATAACAGACATGAAAAGGATTTGATAACAAAATGGGGTTTCCGATAATTCAAAATAAAGAACGAGAAGAAAGATGAATTGCATGTGTAGAAATGTTTATTACTATAAGGCAGCTAAATTTTATGCTAATTAGCGGTAGCAACCAGGAAAATTAGGTCCTTATACGGCCAAGGGCCTGGGGGAGTGGGGCTACTCAGATAATAACATAATAGGCCCTACCTATATGTGCCACACCGAATTCGAAAATAGGCCCAGGGGTCTGGAATTAAATCTTGGTCGATCTTGGATCAATCATCAACGATTGCTATTTAAACTAAAAATGCCCTGGAACTGACACATGATAAAAATGAGGGTCTCTGGAACTCACATCGTACCATATGGTAGCGGCAATGGTAGCGCACTGGGACAAGAAACCAGGTATTTGAGGGTCTCTGGGACTACTTGATTAAATTTTCATCTAAAAATTATTTTCTGGCTCGCTTCGCTCTCTGGCGACTTTTTACAACTTTTTTCATATCTATTTCACCCGTCTCTTAGGATTAAATTGGATGAATTAATATCCAGAGATCCGAAAGCTAAAAGTACCAGCATACATGTAGCACAAGGTTAACAAGGGTTTGGCCCATGGCGCCAAAATGTTCCAGGAGGAAAGGAAAAAATGTAAGACCACAGTCAAAATCTATCTCAAAGTTAGATTCTCATGATGAAAGTCTTTTTCTCACTCGCTTTGCTCACTCGGGACTTACATTACGTAACTTTTATTTTCCACACACAATAGTGCTGTGCCCGTTATGGTGGAGTGACCTTAATTCGTGCGTTAACTAATTTTGCAAATGGGCTAACACCTCAATATCTAATTAATATTTTGAAAAACTGATATCACCAACAGAAAGAGTGACTTAACATTACCCAGTATAGTATATTACCCAGTATAGTAATTTTATTGAAGGTAAGAGTCTCTACTAATTAAAATATTGGGAAAAAATCAGCAAATTTTGTTAACTTTTGCGTCCGCTCCGAGAAAATCAGACCTTCTCGACAAGCATCAAGATTTGCCAGTTTACAAGAGTAAGTCTCCAAATAAGTAAGTAAAATGTGATACCAACCAAATTTATGACATTTTAACCTCCATCTGATACAATTATGTTACCTTTGTCTGCTTGATTTCTTTTCTAAAGCCTTGCAAAACGATCATGCGCAAATTAAGGTCACACTTTTTCAGCCGATCGCGCACTAGTTGATCGCCATGGAATTTTGAGATGGCGATACCAGGGAAACCCTTAACCCAGCGTTCTCGCCAGTGTATAATACGCATGGTGCAAACACCATGCGTGCGGAAATGGAGACCAAGTGGAACCATGCGTAAAATTTCAGCGACATGCGTGGAAAAATTGAAATGGAAATATTCAGGAAAAAAAATACACTCCATGAACTCATCTTAGTGATATCAACTTCATTTATCGGGTTGCGCCGAAGTCCCACCAACTTAAGACCACTTACAGGCCTACTACGGCTAGGAAAGTGGCAAGGCGCCCAGCTAGCTCGCGGCTGCTATTGCGGGCATATGACGGCACGGTAAGGTCGTTCCGTTGCCTATTCCCCCGTCTGCCCCGCACATCACACCGGCTATGCTCCATGACCTACCGGTAGCTGCGCTTACTGATATGATGGGAGTGGAACTTGGAATAAATGCATTGTATATACAAGGAACATGTACTTGTACTGTGTTTGTCATTTATCCCGCCCTCTATACACACAATGAACGAATAGCAAAGGAGTTGTACTGTGTTTGTCATTTTATCCCCCTCTCTGCACACAATGAACGAATAGCAAAGGAGTTTGAGAACTGTGCGTGACCGCTATAGTGCATGGATGTTAGGCCTGGGACGATTGTCATTTTTACCATTCAATTATTTCCTGAAAAAATAATCGAATGATTCGATTGTTCGTCGGGAATCAGGGGTGGTATTCTGAAAACGTTCTTATCTTTGTTCTTATCTCAATGAGATAAGAAGACGCTAAAATCATTGCAAATCGGTATTCTGAAAATCTTCTTAACGCGTTCTTATCTCTGTAAGGACTGCCTCCTTCTTATCTTCAACACGCCCATTTTTAAGATATTACCAATCAAAATGCGCTTTATATTGACAGTTTAACCAATAGAAGCGTTCCTTATTTGTGAAGAGAATATCATGGGCGCTGCGCGTACACTGTTTCTGGCGCATTGCGCGAAATAGGCATTTTATACGCAATGACTGATTATTATTTCGAGACACGTGCACAAAATAAAGAAAGTAAAGAAAAAAGGGTAAAGAAAGCAGTTACGAATAAGAATAAAACAGGAAGAAAGAAAGTAAGTAGGTAGCAGAAATTAAAAAAATAAAAGGATCAAAGCAAAATACAAAGAATGAAACTGAAAGAAAAGGTAAACGAAAGAAAGCAAGCAAAAAGAATTAAAAGAAAAAAAAATCAAAAGAAATAAAAAAGGAGGAATGAATGGAATGATAATCAATGATAAAAAGAGGAATAAAAAATTGAAGGAAAAATAAAGAAGGAAAAGGAAAGAAACTTAAAGGAAAAAAAACGAAAAAGGACAAATTAAAAAGATTAAAAAGGATAAAATGAAGGAATAAAGAACAAAAAAAAGTTAGAAAAAACGAATGAAAGCCAAGTTTTAAAAAAGAAGGAACAAAAATATTTAAAAAGTGAAGGAAGAGAGAAAAGGGGAAAAAGAAACAAAGAAATAAAGAGATAAAGAGGGAGAAGATAAAAGATGAAAGCAAAATTAAAGCAAAATTGAAAACTAAATACAGATAAAAAGAAAGGTAAATTCAAAGAAGGAAAGAAACAGAAGGGGAAAATAAAAAGGCAGGAAAATGAAGAATGAATGAAAAGAAACGAAGAAAGATTAATGGAAAAAATAAAGAAAAAGATTTTTAGAAATTAATAGAAGAAAGAGTAAATAAAGAACGAACGAAATGAGAATGAGCAAAAAAATAAATTAGAATAAAGAAGAAAGTAGTCAGAAAGAAGGCACACATTTAGTGTCATAAAGCAGAAATAAAAAGAATGAAAGAAAGAGCAAATGAACGAGCGCAAAAAAGAAAAAAAAAGAACCCCAAAAACAAAATGAAATAAATTATAAGAGAAAGAAAACAGACAAAAAATAATGAAGGGAAAAAAATTGAAAATTAAGGGAAGGAGGAAAGAAAGAAAAAAAAGGAACACAATAAAAAACAACAAATATAAAGAAGAAAGAATGAATGAAAGATAAAAAAAGAATGAAGAAATAAAAAAAGATTTAAAAAATACATAAAGTGAAGGATGAAAGGAAAAGAAAAACAGAAAGAAAGAGAAAAAAGGGAAAGAAAATAAAAACTTAATAAAGAAAAAGGGAAAAAATCGTAAAGGGAAAATAAAAAAAAAGGAAGGACCCCTCCCAATCATGGGATTGATGCTGCTGTGTAGGCCCATCCTCCCGTTTTTCATTTATCAATTCACATGTATCATTTTATATGTATTGTTATTTGTTTTTAACGGAAATATATTCAATAAAAAAGAAAAGAAAAAGAAAGAATAGATAAAATAACGCAAAAGAAAACTAAGGAAGAAGTTAAAAGATTCAAAAGAATAAAACAAAATGAAGAATGAAAGAAAGGAAAAAAAGACAAATAGAAAGAAAGGAAGAAAAAGCGAAAATAAATAAATGAAATAAAGAAAGAAAGAAAAAAAAGAAAAAAAAAGGATAGAAAAAAGAGACAGGCAAAATAAAGGGTGAATGAAAGAAAGGGTGGGAGGAATACTTGTTACTACCAGTGGCTATCCATTTTTAGCAAGAAAGAACGCGGACATCGTGAGATGTGATAACCCTCTAGCTATCTTAAATATTATCTTAAATATCGTGAAAGATAAGAAAGAAAAAAGATAAGAACGTTTTCAGAATACCACTTATCTTCATTTTGTTCTTATCTTTTAGCGCGCTTTTGTATCATATGCGCGAATTATAAATTTACGCGCTCTGCATTGGATGGAAAGCAAGATAAGAACAAAGATAAGAACAAAAGATAAGAACGTTTTCAGAATACCAATTTGAGAACGTGACGTAGATAAGAACAAAATTAAGATAAGAACGTTTTCAGAATACCGCCCCAGGTCTTTTAAGTCACAATAGTTGACCTACTTTATGGTGAAATCTCCATCAAATTAAGTCACATGTTTAGAATAAATGAAAGTAGGACCCTTTTCCCCTTCTCCATGATATTTATATCAAAAGAAACTACATGAAATGAGATTAAAACTTTCAGTTTATTGTTCCAATGAAAATCCTTCCTAAATCCATGCTGGTACTCTGGTATTATGCATGCATCCCTCCAAGTGCCACACCCCTGCATATGAATGAATCAGCCCAGATCAGAGTCCAAAGTCCAAAGCCCAAAGATGTAAACAACTCATTCATGAACTATTCTTTGAGACTGACCCCATGCAGGTGGAGCATTTCTTGAACAATTTCATCCCTTGCCCACACCATGTCCCCGCCCCCACTTGTGGCACTGCCCACGATTCTACACATGTATTTCAAAAAAATATTTTGCAAAATATTTAATTTGAAATACCTTTTAAAATTGCGATTTTTTATCATTTGAACCTACATGTATAACTGGGTCTATTTTTGGAGACTAGTGGAGAAAGTACCGGTGACGGCGCATGTTGGAATGTAGTTTTCATTGTGTGAGGGGGATAGAAAAAAGGGTTGCATTATTGTATTGAAACATGAAAGGAATTCTCCGGCTCCCACCCTTATCTTTCTCTAGCTCTCCCTCACACACACACAGATGGGGGAGGGGTCAATTTATTTCTGAAGTCATGACCTCTCCTGATAAGGGAACCACTGCCTTCTTCTTTGTTTCCCCAAAAGTTTCATTGGCTATCCGAAGGTCCAATCAGCTCAAGTGAGCTTGGTTGTGTGTTTTCTTATTGTTTTGTGCACGCAGACAATGAACTCATTTTGTGTATCGAGGGCAAGGTTGGGTGGGATTTTAAAAAATTCGGAGCGCTTTCATGTTGGTGTGTAACTGTGAATGTAATACAATCATTGATTATTTTTGAAAAAATTATCTCGGTAACATAATTTTTAAACCTGTCTGTATGAAGTGTCATCATTGTTTTCTTGTCATTTTGTTATTATTACTTGGGTATTCGAGTTCTCCCAATGTCATAATCGGGATCTGCCGAACATTCGATTTGTGTAAATTTTGCTAATCGATTGGTGATTGGCGGCATGCCAATCGAACCATTCGATCAATCGATGTTTACTCCCAGGCCTCGCATTTATGTGCATTTGTGTGGGCTTAAAAATACGCCACAATGGGGCTTCCTTAGCGTCTCTATTTGAAGAAAAGGCCGTCGCTTCCGCGCTCCGCACCCACCCCCCGGGAGTGGCAGTACAAGTCCCCGACATGAGTGAATTTTTTTCTGGCGAGAACGCTGCATTAACCTACTTTATAATTCCGTCAAGCGAATTGGACTTTAGGATATTGCCTTCAATTTGGTTGAGGGCAGTTCCACGGTTACGGAGTGACATTCAGAACAACTTTTTTTGCAAACAAAGATATCACCCATATTTGAATAGTTATTTGCAAAGAAATGGTACCTGACAGTAGTTGCTGAAACCCACTTTTCAAAATAATAAAATTCATTATTTTTATCCACTGAATTAATGAGATATGAATATTCATAATCATGGTTACGGAGTGACGCAAAATGGACATGCATATTTGAGGAGAAAACATACTGCTCAAACTCTGTGAATTTTGAATTGCTATCATAATTTTGATTTATTGATTGGATTCTATGTTATTATAGCTTTAATATGCTGCATTACATTGAAATATTGGTTTAATATTTCATTATTTCAATTATTACTTAAAACGTAAACCCATACCCGGTTACAGAATGTCATGAGAAATATCCACTCACGGGCAAAATAAAATGAACTTATGTTTTACGATATTTGTTTTTCATTTGATGTAAAATGATGACCTTTAGATTATCCAAAAGAAAATTTCACAAAACAAGCAATAGTTTTCTGTTAAATTGAAATCTAAGTAAAAACCAATATATGTAGTCCCATGTATAGAATTTTTTGTGTAGTTCGGATTCTCCTATAAGGAGATGTGTAAGAAAAAAAAATTGTGGCTAATTATGCTCCCCTTTTATATTTATGAAATTCCATATAAGCTTTGATAGAAAAATTTGATCCAGATTTGAAATAGAGCCAATATATGAATTTTTAGAAAATGTCCACTTTTGCTTGGAATAGCCCTTTAATTTTGTCTGAGCTGTGAGAAATTTTCGATTGAAAATCAACTTCATGATGATTTCTAAAATGTGCGCAAATAATAATGGTCACCCCATCATATATACATGTACCCCTGTTATGCCCCTGCACAGACTCGTCTACATTGATTTCGATATACAATATACCCAGTCGTTGTGTGTCCGGACGATCAATTTTAGAAAGTCATTTGGAAAAATTTACAAGCAAAGTGACATCAATTTTTAATACAAAATATTAGGAAATATTATAGAGAACAAAATAGAAGATGATTTCATCCATTGAATTAATATTTTTAGTGTAATCCAAAGACAAAAAAGAAGAAGCGTCATTATAAAATTATAACAAAAAGAACGCCTTAAATAAAGACCAATAAGCTAGAGATTCTCGAGCATCATGTGATAACTTGCCCTGGATTTGCATGTACACCATCCTATTGCAACAACACTCACAGTCACAGGTGTTGCAAGAGTTGGCCAGAAAGAGGGGATGAAATCTTCATTATTTTCAAGAACCAGAGCAGAGCAGAGCTGAGCAGGAGTACCGATTTTACAGTAAAATTTGTAAATGAATATTAAATTAATAAGTTAGACCTAAATTTAGGCCATAAGTTAGACCTAAACTTAGGCCGTAATTTAGAGGGCTTGGCTGGAAATTATTTAAAGGCCAAACCCACACGCCACACCCGTTTGAGTCGCCTTTTTTAACACACAACTGACCTTCTAACGTAAAATGTTACCGTATAACCGCCAGAACTCGAACACCTTTTCAGTAAAGGTCGCATAAAATGTATTTACGGTGTTTCTGGCTTACATTCTTGGGCTTGCGATGTAGCCGAAATTCTAAGCTTTCCGTAGGTGCCGTTCGATTGGGATTTTCTCGGGAAAGTTTCGGGGAGCGCGACGATCGCCAAAGGCTTCGAGCCTGCCAGAATTCGTACACTACATGTCCGAATTCGAACACCAGCTGGCGCAATACAATTTGCCTGTTGATTATCCTGCGATCATTATCCCCCTCGCTCTGTGATAATTAAATGATTGGTTTGTTGTTAATTCACCTCTTTATCTATTTTCATGTAGTTATTTTTTTAATAAATAAAAAAATAAATTATTAATATTGTTATTGATTTATTATCACATTATTTTTATATTTATTGTCATTTTCATTATTGTCATTATTAAAATAATATTTACTATTATCAATGTTATAAATATCATCAACATCATTGGCATCTTCTTTCATATGGGCCTATATCATTTGTATTATTATTACTTATTTGAACTCACTTATCACATTGGTATAATTTCTCTCTGCAGTATATGAACTTATTTCATGGAGTAATTCATGTGGGAAATATCCATTTTGGAGGATATAACCACAATGCATGTTTTCAGGGGTTTTTTTTTATTCACATCGAGATTTAAAGGTCAAGTCCACCTCAGAAAAATGTTGATTTGAATCAATAGAGAAAAATCAGACAAGCACAATGCTGAAAATTTCATCAAAATCGGATGTAAAATAAGAAAGTTATGACATTTCAAAGTTTCGCTTATTTTCAACAAAATAGTTATATGAACGAGCCAGTTACATCCAAATGAGAGAGTCGATGTCACTCACTCACTATTTCTTTTGTTTTTTATTGTTTGAATTATACAATATTTCAATTTTTACGAATTTGATGATTAGGACCTCCTTGCCTGAAGCACAAAATGTTAAAATAATGGAATCCCACGTGTTCAGGGAGGAATGAAACTTCATTTCACATGACAATGACGAGAAAATAAAAATATTTCATATAATAAAATACAAAAGAAATAGTGAGTGAGTGATGTCATCAACTCTCTCATTTGGATGTAACTGGCTCGTTCATATAACTATTTTGTTGAAAATAAGCGAAACTTTAAAATGCCATACAGTAACTTTCTTATTTTACATCCGATTTTGATGAAATTTTCAGTGTTATGCTTGTTGAATTTTTCTCTTTTTATTCAAATCAAGTTTTTGTTGGGGTGGACTTGTCCTTTAACATTATTGATTTATTGATTTTCATATATCACTTTTAATACCGGTACTTGATTTCCGTGTTTTATTGCAGGTTTCTTGGTTCATCCAAAGAAGTGCGAAATAGAAGTTTCCCACTTACCTTACCTTAGCACACTCTGCATGGGCACTCAATTCCGATTGCATAATAAAACATAACTTACTGATGATATATATATTAATCTTGCCTTATTATCGAAACTATTATCAGAAACTATACAGTAAATACGATAATAACTAAATAAAAAATAAGAAATACACGTAACAGAGATGCCAAGTTCGAAGACCAGCTATGCGTGAGATTTTCTGTGAATCTGAGTGAGATCACAGACATTGGCCCGTATTCTGAAGTCGGGTTTAACTTAAACTCAGGTTTAAAATTTTGGTTTAAGTATGGACAGCCAATTGTTACATAATCACTAACAGTAGAGATATCAAACTTCAGCTCATTCGGCTTTCAAATTATTCATAATTGTGGAGGAAGTATAAATAGATGATTGTCTTCACCATCGATGAATCAGGAAAGAGCAACGTAAACATAAGAAACATACAACTTAATAAAAAAAAATTGATACTTTTGGCCTCCCATACTTAAACCACAACTTTAAACCTGAGTTTAAGTTAAATCCGACTTCAGAATACGGGCCATTGTGTTTAATGTATATAGGGATAGGCTGTGATAGAACTTTGCGTGAGAGAGATTTGAGGGGATGAACAAGAGTCCAAAATGCTTGAGTCTCACGCATAATGTGCGAGACTTGGTAGCTCTGATGTAATAGTAAATTTTTTTAAATGAATAAATAAGTGCACAAAATTGAAAAGAACATTTAAAGGGCAATTCCATGAGATGGGTGCCATGGGGTGAAAAAATAAATTCATAATTTGGAACTTGTCACCCACCTAATTTTGTTCAGTATACTTCTGGGCATACGGAACAGCAATTTTTTTCCAAAAATTCCATCAAGAATTGCAAATATTGAAATTTGAACTCAACTTACAACTTTATTGAGAAAAAACAGTAAAATTTACCTAAAGAATTAATTTGAATTAAAAAATAATTAAAGAATGGTCAGCAGTTGTTTAGTTGATTTTTAGAATGTATGGAGCATTAGCTTTGAGTTGCCAAAGACACAAAAGTGTCTTCCAATCCCATGAGTGGGTAAAAAGCATGCCACCCCATCGCTTAAACCAATGTAACGTAACGAAAAAACTGAAAAAGTTTGATTTTTTAATATTCCCTTCCATTCAAAATGTGCCAATGGAAATTTTCTTCATACTCCTTGTACCTGATAAGAAAAATAAAGTAGGAGCTGTATACATGTCATGGTATTACAATGAATGAGGCCAAAAAAATGTAACGTGAGTAACGATGTAACGTGAGTAACGATGGTGTAACGTGAGTAACGACATAAAATTGTGATATTGATATGTTTTTCACAGGTTATGGTACAGTACCCTTTTACTGTATGACTATGGGGTAAAAACAAAGAGTTTGGTCCACTAATGACCTTTAATGACCCTTTTGAAGTGGTCATTAATGTCATTAAAGAGAAATTTGCCAGTTGTGGTAAAGATCACAAACTTAAAGTAGTTCAATCAGAATCAATTGAAATGACCAACCAAGTGTTTGTATATATTAAATACATAAAATGAATAAAAAAAAATAAATAAAAATGTGCCAAATGGCTCTTGAAGAAAATGTGTAATTGCTGAGAAATTAGCAAAATAAATTCCATCAAAAGTCAGGTATGTTTCCAAGCAATATTGATACACTGTCCCACATATGCTTTTCTGTGTTAGTGATCATGAGTGTTGTCAGTTTTTAGCTAAGATTTCATGATTTCACAAAGATAAGTTTATGTTATTTATCTAGATCTATGATAGAATGACAATCAACCTTGATTCTAAAGACTTTCCCATGAAATAATTGTTTGCTGCAACTACATACATGTACATTCTTTAGCCATTAACATAAACTGGATGTAGCTAATAATTGTTGCCCTTTCAAGTTTACAGTTCAGTTTTAAGCCTTTCTCAGACTTTTCATCAATAAAGATGAATAAATTTGTATCTTTGCTTATAGCTTATAGAGTCTGCATGATTTGCATATAGCCTAATATTCAAATACCAACACTAAACTTTGATGCATTGCTTTCATGTACTAAAAAAAAAGTTAGTTCATAAATTATTAAGCTGGCTAATAATTACAGATGGATAAAGCATAAAAAAATTACACTTCATTTTATTCTAGTTTGTTAAAGGTGGAAATTTCTGCTTTCACAATTTGCATTTTTTTGGAGGGGGAAGGGATATGTATGAGAATTTCTTAACCTTGTAATGCAATATTTAGATAGAATGTTTTGATCAGAGTTACTCTATTATCTGTTTTACACATAATTCTGCTCCCTTAATCTTTAAGCAAGCACATTGACTTAATCAGATAGGTTTGCTTGATATTGCTTACAGTACAATTAATTCATTCATGGGATTTCGTGAAAGGGAAACATAATAGAGTATACATGTCAGTTCATGTGTGAGGTTGGATCAGATTGCACATAAATGTGGTGTGGAGTCTAGGGGAATGTATTTTTAATACTCATTCTGCCAGTTATGTTGCTTCACGATTATTAAAATCTTCAAATGACTGACTAAATAAAATTCAAGTGTTTCCTGATTCAGGATTCAGAGAAACTTGAAAGGAATTTCATTTTAAGAGAATAGAATTAAAGGAGAATATTTTTCACTCCACATCACTTACAAAATTCATGTATTTTCACTAAAATTGACATTGTACGTGTATGTGTGGTAATTGTTGATAATAAGTCATATAAAATGGGCAATATAGTCATTCTTGAGAAAAGAGGTTAACAAAACTGTTCCATTTTATGCCTAAAATAATTCTAATAGTTAATTACATCTAAATATACACTTTCAAGCAAATATTCATGGTCAGGAGCATGGCAATGAGTTATGTTCAATATGTAACGTGAGTAACGCTAATTTTGGTAAATTTGTCAAAGATGTGAAATGTTTCAAAATTTCTGAGCATCTACATTTGTGAACCTCTATACCAGTTATAAAAATCATAAACCCACTACTTGTTATTCCACTCAGTATGAGGACACTTTTTGAACAAAGTCATGTTCTTGATTTATGTGGTCCAAAAATGTAACGTGAGTAACAAGAATTTGCTTGCCTATATTTTCTGGATAGAATTGTCAAACTAAATTATGATAATATACCAAGGTGTATTAAGTTATCATAAACCTTGTGCAGAAAAGAGAGATTGTCAAACCCCACAGTAAGCAAAATATGGCAATTACAATATGTTAAGGTGCCTAAATTGTGTAACGTGAGTAACGTGGAATTGCCCATAAGCAATTTTTATTTGTTTTTATCAACTGAAATAAATAAATAAATAAAGATAAAAATGAATAAATGAATTATGGATTAAGGAAATCATAAAAATATTCATAACTATCAATTTTAATTGGTTTCATCAACTTGAATAAAGTGTTTATGTGCATTAATGCATTAATCATAATATAATAACACAAAGACATTTATCATGTCTCAAAATGAGATTTAAAAATTGTTTTAAGTGATCATTGACTGCAGAGATGCCAAGTTCAAAGACCAGCTATGCTAGAGATTTTCTGTGAATCTGGGCGAGATCAGTCACAGACATTGTGTACAATGTATATGGGGATAGGCTGTGATAGTTGCGTTAGACAGAGATTTGAGTGGATGAACAAGAGTCCAAAATGCTCGAGTCTCACGCATAATGTGCGAGACTTGGTAGCTCTGATGTTATATTAAATTTTTAAAAAATAAATAAATAAATGTAAGTGCACAAAATTGAAAAAAAGCAATTTTTATTTGTTTTTATCAACTTAAATAAAGATAAAAATGAATAAATGAATTATGAATTTAAAAAATCATAAAAATATTCATAACTAGCACTTTTAATTGGTTTCATCAACTTGAATAAAGTGTTTACATGTATGTGCATTAATGCATTAATCATAATATAATAACACAAAGACATTTACAGAGCTACCAAGTCTCATGCATTATGCGTGAGACTCAAGCATTTTGGACTCTTGTTCATCCCCTCAAATCTCTGTCTCATGCAACTATCACAGCCTATCCCCATACATTGTACACAATGTCTGTGATCTCACTCAGATTCACAGAAAATCTTACGCATAGCTGGTCTTTGAACTTGGCATCTCTGCATTTATCATGTCCCAAAATGAGATTAAAAAATTGTTTTAAGTGATCATTGACTGAGACTGTCAATCATTTTTTCAAAGAAAGATGAGACAACCAAATAAAAGTAATTGTTATATCAGCATGCAGGGAATAATTTTACTTTACATATTCGAATAGCATTTTCCCGTTTCGGTCATAATTTAGCTTACAAATAGGATATGTATGGCAGTGAGTCAAAAATTCGCGCGTGTCCGTACTTCGCGGACGGCCATTATCTAAAAAACTAGCCAATATCCTTCAAATCTGACATCATCAATGTGAAAAGCGACCTAAGATTACCCATTAGTGAAAATTTCTTTAGGACGAGTTCAGTATTCATGAAAATATTGGCAAAAGATCGGCAAATTTGTCACCGCTAGCGCCCGTATTCAAGAAATCTACAAGCATCATGATATCACCATTTTGCAAGCAGAAATCATCAAAAATGTGAGTTGAATGTGGTACTAACCGATTCCATAGCATTTTGCCATCAATCTGATATAAATATTTTACTTTTTGAGCTTGAGTTTTTGTTTGAATCTCCACAAAAGCTTTGGTGCGTGAAGTTAGGTCACACTTTTTCTGAACAGTTTTCCAGCACAGCCCGCATTCGCCGATTGGAATAGAATTTTGAGATCGCGATAACGGCGAAACCCCTTGACCTACTTTACATTTTCGTCCATGATTTTATAGTTTACGATCTTGCTGTCAGTGTTGTAACTATTTCTTGAATTGGTTTTGTATAAATTATATTTTGTGAAAAAAATTAAGCCTGATGAATATTTTTGAAAAGTGCGCAAAGTTTGGACACCCCATCATACAGTCTTTTATGTAAAAATATGCTAAACGAAAGAATTTATGCGTAGCAGTCTTTAAAAAGTGTGGAGCGAATTGCGATGCTATACCAGGAAAATTATTCCGTCATGCATCGTTTCAGTAGACACTTTTTTTCCTTGATCACTGCAGCCCTTATTTTTATTCTTGATCCATTCTGTATCTTTTACTTATATTATCAAGCAGAATATATGATGGTGGGCCCCAAGTCTGCGCACCTAACAATTTAAGTTAAGATTGAACATTAATTTATTCTTATTTCACAAAATCTTTTGATTACTAATGATCCTTATATTATAAAGAGTAAGTGTACCAAATTTCTCTTTAAAAAAATGAAAGAAAATATAAGAATTCTTGAAAAAACCTTCGGGCAGTCATTTTCAGATTGAAAAAATGGTACCCCATGTCTGCGCACTCATTCACTTTGCACACGATTCAGGGACTTTGATGACAAAGGCTGCATTTTGAGGCCGTCACATCAAATGCCCTGACAGTAGAGGTGCACGGCCAATATGGCAGACTCTCTCCAATAGGGAGACAATCTCCCACATTGGAGACTTGCTTTGCAAAAGGACAAAAGAAACAACACCAACAAAAGCATGATTTTTTCCACCCAAAATTTTGACTCACTGAGGTCAGAAGCCCATTTGTTTTGTGTGTGATTGACAACAAAAATCCTTATCAAAACAAAAGTAGACGGTGAATTTTTAAAGTAGGATGGGGGGTCAGGTGTCTGGACACTTTATTTTTTTGAAGCCTTCTTTTTTGTCTGTGGATTACATTAAAAATAGGAATTCATTACTTGTAATAATTATCTATTTTGTTCTTCATAATATTTCCTAACATTTTGTACTAAAAATTGATAAAACTTCGCTTGTAAATTTTTCCAAATGACATTCTAAAATTGATCGTCCGGACACACAACCCGTCCAGATACACAACAACTGGGTAAACATGTAGACGGTGAAAAGGGGTAATTTTTCATGAGGAATCTGCTTATCTCATTTTTATTTGCCGCCAAGGTAATCCTTTTGCAGCAAATGTAAACAAAGGAAATTGGACTCCAAAACTGGAGACCGTCTCTGAAATTGGATACCCAAAGTCTTTACAAAAGTCTCTGATATTGGAGATGATCTCCCACATTGATTGGAGACAGTCTCCAATATTGGCCGTGCGCCTCTACTGCCTGAATTCATTATTTTTCCACCATTTTGAGTCAGATTTTTTTATGAATACCTGCTTATGTATTGCATGTGTAAAGTTCGTGCTCGTTGCGTATCTTCTTTTACTAGAATCGCGCAGATATGCGGGTGTGCAGACTTGGGAGACCACGCAGACATGGCCATGGCACGTACGTGAACCACCTATAGGCTATGTATCAACTCAGCGGAGCCCGCCATTATAAAAGCCCTCTCGCGGTAGGTCGCCTAGCAATCTTTTTAGCGACGCATGTGAGCACCGTCTTGCTCACTCTCCAAAATGTATGCGATATTAAAATCCTAAAAACTAATGGAATCGTTAAAATTTAGTAGGGCTATGAATACTTATCATTTACATTGACTATCAGTGTATCAACCTATATCAGATTTACAAGCAAGTGTGGATAAGATTTCGAATTACCAGTAATTTTGATGAGTGATACAATATGCCAAAATTTATGAAAATATAGCGTAAATTTCATATAGCATTTCAAAATCGTTATTTTCAATATCTTCACAATTTTTCATTGTTTTAAAAAACATCTTATTACTTTAATTATAATTTTCCCGAACTGATAACGTTGGTAGGCTATTTTCTCCATCGCTTAAAAAGGAAATGTTGGGCTTTCGAAATCAGGTTAATTTTTGTTATATTTCTAAAAGAAAATCGTTAGATTCGAGCTACTATACCGTTGTTCTCCCGAAGAAGGGTTATCATCTCATAATGTTGTGTAAATGATACATAACAATACAACTTACGAGTGTAGCAATCCATGTTGGATAACAGTTTTCAGTATGAGTTTCGTAATGAAGAGAAAAATTAGGTTCATTCTTAGCATGCTAGCCGCAGAATAATAAATTTTAGCGTGTGCAGACAGGGCTGATCGCCCTGACTGTCCGTTCGGATTATCCAGTCCGATACCGCGTCGGGTTGTATATTCCACGTACCTTTTCCCCTTGCGATGACCACTGTACAGTTTTAGTGTTTAATTTTGATACTCAATCTGTGAAATTAATAGTTTACCGATATCTAAAAAAACATTGGAATATACCTGACACATAAATTATTTCATTTTCGGTAATTATTATTTCTTTCCTGAATTACAAAGTCAAACTGCCTATATAGTGTCAAGAATGTGTAACATTGACTGTATAGTTAAAATTTACAACATTATCAAGGTTTGGGAAATATCTTGTCATCAGTATCTCACGGTATATGTTAAACAGAAAATATAGAAAAAGTGTATATTTTGTAAATTCCACGGCCACCTTTTACAATCATGCGACATATAAAACCGACCTGCATGGCCGCCGGGGGGCGCGTTTCCGTTTTACACCCTGGCGAAGGCATTTTACGGAAAAGTAGCCAAAAAGCGACTAGTGAAGAGTCTACACACATCGCTGGTTGCATGCAGCGTGCGACACAGGCGAGTCCACCACCGCATGCAATTTGCACGTACAGTTACTGATCAGAGCACAGATTTCCTCGGCACTTCATGTACAGAGAGAGCGGCAGTCAGGAGTGAAATCCGAACATGCTTTTGCAGTCGCGTTGTTTATGATAGTTTTTTTCTAAAAATAAATTATTAACTAAATGAATAGAGTGACAGACAAAATCAAAATAAACAGATACTTATAATGGCAAGACAAATTGAAGTTTGATGGATTGATACACTTAGAAGCTGCCGAAAGATAGATATAGAAGACTGATAATTAGATAGAGACAAGATAGACAGATAGATAGATAGAAATAGAGAGAGAGAGAGAGGTGGATAGATAGATAGAGGGAGAGATGGATGGATAGATAGAGAGGGGGAGAGACAGAGAAGTTGATATATAGAGGGAGAGGGGGATCAGAGAGAGAAAGAGAGAGAGGATAGATAGATAGATAGATAGAGAGAGAGAGATGTTGTAGATAGAAATATGGACGGACAAAGAGAGAAAAGACAGACAGATGCTAGAGAGGGAGAGAATTTGAGAGACAGATAGATAGATGTTAGATAGAAAGATAAAGAATGAGAGACAGAGAAGATAGACAAATTAACAGATAGATAGATACATAGATATATAGATAGAGATCGAGAAATAGAGAAAGACAGACAGATGGATAGATAGAGATATGAGAGATAGATAGATGTTAGATAAAGAGGGAGAGAGACAAATAATATTAACAAATTAACAGATAGATAAGTTAAAAAAGGATAGATAAATAGATAGAGAGAATAGAAAGACAGACAGATGGATGGATAGATAGAGAGAGATAGAGAATTTGAGATAGATAGATGTTAGATAAAGAATGAGAGAGACAGAGAAGATTATTAGATAGATAGATACTGCAGTTACATAGATAGATAGAGATAGAATTTGAGAGATAGATATATAGACAGATAGAGAGAAAGACAGACATCAGCAAATCGGCAAGGCAAATGATCAAGGCAAACATTCGTATTGAACCTGGAAAGTATAAGCTCAGCTACATTTGCAAGTACGGTATGTTCTGCGGATAACTTCGGTGCGGACTTTGGATCGCGCGCCCAGCTGATAATGTAAACAAACGTAGACGTAGACTCTTCACTAGTCGCTTTTTGGCTACTTTTCAGGAAAATGCCTTCGCCAGGGAGTAAAACGGAAACCCGCCGCCGGGGGGGGGAGGTACTCAAATTATTTTAAAATCAAAGTAATAGCAATTTTATAGATCTGGGCAATTCCACAGGTTGGGACAAATCTGTAACGTGAGTAACCGACACATTCCAAAGATTTGCCAGGAGCATAATAGAATTTCCCAAGTTTTGTTTTTATACAAAGGATAGTCAGACTGTGTACTTTGTTGTGATACGGAGATGTTTAGTTCCTATCAATAATAATGGAGTTACAGCTCCAAGTATGAGTCAAGGTGTCTCCAAATGTAACGTGAGTAACCGTGGAATAGCCCATCTGCAATATTCCTATCCATGCTCTCGTGATAATGACTTAAAATCATGGTGAGTTGCAATGGGGAGGGGTCGATGAGGGATACTGAAAAGGGCCAAAATGAGATGTGCAGGCCGGTAGAAATAAGAGGGGCAAATATTAATAGGTTAGTTTTATTGGAGGAGAACTTGACCATAACAGATGGGAAGGAATAATATGAGACGGTTGAAATTTAGATTGGGAGAGCTGATCTTTGAGATATAAAATGTCACAAACACAAAAACAAAAAAAAAGAGAGAACAGGGAGATAGGAGGAAAAGAGAAGCCCTTGCAATAAAATATATCAAACAGGCACTTGTCTGGGGCGAAAGAGAGTGATGATAACTTATGCCCCCCCCCCCCCCCTCCCTCCACTCCCTAGTCAATCTTGGTAGCAGAGACACCGAGAAGATGATTGATGAAAAAGGGGCTAATGGGACCCACAGAAAAAAAATCAGTAATCTTGAACAGGACAGCTTGAAAACCTATGGTAGGATCCTCATATTGTCTAGAATTATAATTATGATAGAAGGTAAAATTCCACGATAAACAACAGGAATTAATATTAGAAAATAAGGTTATTTGAAAGAGAGTGGGAAAAGGACCCCCCCCCCCCCCTTTCTCCCGATCCGCTTGAGACAGGCTGAACCCGGCTCCCGGCCCTTCCTCTTCTTCTGTATATACCATCTCTTTAAGGCGACCGTGGAATTTACAAAAAATACAGTTCTATATTGTCTGTTTAACATACAGTGAGATACTGATGACATTCGGCAAACTTATATTTTCCAAATCTTGACAATTTCTATCATGATTCTTGACCCATAAGATTGACGTTTTGTAATTCATGCAGGAAAGATTATTAAGATCATTAATATGTGTCAGGTTTATTCCGGGCATTTTTCGATATCGGTATTTCACGGATTGAGTATCAAAATGAAGCACTATATAACTCAACAGAGGTCACTGCAAGGGGACAAGGTACGTGGAATATACCACCCGACACCAGTATGGGACTAGATAATCCCGCGGGACACACCAGGGGATCAGCCATGTCTGCGCGCGCTAAAAATTATCATTCTGCGGCTCGCGTGCTAAGAATGAACTTGATTTTTCTCTTCATTACGAAACTCATCCTTAAAAATGTTATCTAACATGGATTACTACACTCCTAAAATACATTGTAATGTATCATTTACACAACATTATGAGATGATAACCCTCCTTCGGGCAATCAGTTGGTATAGTAGTTCGAATCTAACAATTTTCTTTTAGAAATATAACAAAGGTTAACCTGATTTTGAAGGCCTCCCATTTCCTCATAAAGCCGAGAAACAGTAATCTATCAACGTTATCAGTTCGGGAAAATTATACTAAATGTAATAAGATGTTTTTTAAAACAATGAAAAATTATGAAAATATTTAAATTAAGGATTTTGAAATGCTATACAAAATTTACACTATATTCTCATAAATTTTGGCACTTTGTATCACTCATTAAAAAGGCTGGTAATTCGTAATATAACCGTCACTTGCTGGTAAATTCGGTACGAGTTTGTACACCGATAGTCAATGTAAATGATAAACATTCACAGCCTTACTAAATTTTAACGATTCTATTGGTTTTTAGGATTTTAATATCGCAGACATTATGGAGAGTGAGCAGAACGATGCTTACAGGCGTTGCTAACGGGGTTGCTAGGCGCGAAAATCCGATTTAGCTCCGCCCACTTTTTACACTGAGTTGGAGGGATTCACGTATACCCAGTTGTTGTGTATCCGGACGGGTTGTGTGTCCGGACGATCAATTTTAGAATGTCATTTGAAAAAAATTACAAGCGAAGTTTCATCAATTATTAGTACAAAATGTTAGGAAATATTATAAAGAACAAAAAAGAAAATTATTACAAGTAATGAATTCATATTTTTAGTGTAATCCACAGACAAAAAAGAAGGCTTCAAAAAGATAAAGTGTCCGGACACCCGACCCCCCATCCTACGTGATGGGGGAACTGACCATATGATGCATATCCATTCAGTGATAATTTCTACAACGATGAAATGCTATAACCTATATTTTCTGTTTTTTTTAGAGCGAATATTTGACGAAAGGGTTCGGTTAGGTGTAGCATAGTGTAGTGGAGTGGAGCCTACACGAACATCACTTGAGGTACATCTAACTTACAAGTAGAATTTCGATCTAACGACGTTACAGATTGTTTTGAAGAGTGCCAACGGCAACACTCACAGAACTAACCAACAAGGATAACAACGTATGGGACACATAGATCTAGTTAGATTTCAAATCGAACAAAGTCGTCACGATCACTTCCAACAAAATAACAAACTCATGTAATTATTACAAAAACAACAAATAAGCTTCCACCCACCCCCACAAATTATACTCACTCTGGAGAATAATTTGCTGTACAGCTCGAATAACTTTTGATGGTGTAAGGGAGTTTGTAGGGCGTGTTCCTCTGCTCCTCGAAGCAAGATGCGCAGGCGATTTCCGCCATCTTGTTTTTCCCGCTAATAAACTTTAAACATGCCATTTGATTGGTTAGCGAATCAAATACGGTTTGGAGTTTGAGAAGAAAGACGACAGAATATACACTTGTGAAGTTGTGAATACATGGATTTTATGCCGAAGATTCAGAATTAAAATTCAATCAAGCTATTTTTTCATTCAACTAATTATAGTATGGGGGTGTTGCAAGGTAATATTTGCAATCAATCGCAAATATTCTGTTGCAATTTACAATTGATTGATCACATTTAACTATATCAAATCAGATTACATTCCTTGTTTCACAGAGCAGATTAGCAATCAATCGCAAATTTACAATTAATTGCACGGTAAGTGCAGGGCATATATGCTTGATTTCGGGAATGAAAATAGACTTGCAATTGATCGCAAGTTTCTTGCAATGCCCCGTAAGTCATTTTGTTGCATCAATAAGTGAATATTTTTAGACTTTGTTATATATATATATATATATATATATTAACTTCCTCTTTAAATCTCCTTCACCTAGCTTGCTTCAATTGTTTATAAAAAAAAAAGGTTTACAACCTCCCCCCCCCATGTCATCTGAGAATTCCAAATCCCCATTACCATTCAACTCCTAAACACTGACCATCATAAGACCGTCAGTGACATCAGCTTCAAAGGAATACTGTGACTGTCAATTTTCTAAGAAGTACGAGTCATACTTCTTATATAGTCTTTAACTTTTGTTCCCTCATACAAAAACTTGTTCTTTCTTAGCTGACATCACTGAGGGCTGGTATTGGACAGTCAGGGCTATAATGGGGGTTTGGAATTTTTTTATTGGGGAGTTAATTTGTAAACAAAAGGTGAATGATGACCAAAAGGATTGATATAGGCCTAACATTCAAATTGCCCCGGCCTACTGAAAGGACTGTAATTTATGTTTCGAAAGCATAAAACACATTATGAACCATAAGTAACAATTTTGCAGGGGGGTGGGGGGGCCGGGGCACACATGCATGACCAAATTATTTCCAAACACCCCTTATATATAAACAAGTGTGCAAAACTAACCCCCTAAACATGTTTTTCGCAGGCTTCAGTTCATTGTACATTTTTGGCCCAGCCTAAACAATTGAAGTTGTCGCCAGAATATGACCCTTAACAATTAAGGTTTGTATAATCAGGAAGAACCTGAACACTTTCAAAACGAGGAGGCAAAAGCCCCAGGGGAAAACATACCTTAAACACGTTTGGGCTATAAAAAAAGCTTTGGAAAAAAAACAACACTCTACATAAGGTCAACCCCGTTATTTCTTTCACCACTTTTTTCTTCAAAATCAGTGTTTTTTATAGTACCCATATCGAGTGCATGCGCAGCCCACGTCCAAATCAAATTAAAAAGCACCCCTTTAACACGTTTTTGGGGTCACGCATGTGTAAAGCAATGTATGTGTTTGCGCCATGATCCTTTTTTTAATCTAATTTGGAATAGGGAATAAAAAATAGTTCATGAGTAAATAGCCACTTGTTCAACATGCACATCTACTTTGACAACTTTTTATTCATTCAGTTTGTTCTAGCTATATTGCAAAGGATATAGTTGTCTACTACCAGTCCCGGCAACCAGTGTCCAATCTTTATTCTGTTTAAAGTATGTGCCATTTAGCTATCTCCCATTTTGCATATATAGCAAATGCTACCCCTTTTGTTTTAAATTCACTTGGTCTATAACAACTTACTAGTATTCCGATGAACTACTTTGATGAATCAAATTTCCTTTGACAAAAGGAAGGGAAATCAAAAATCAAAATAATATATGGAAATTAGACCATCTGGCATTACAGACTACATGTAAGTGATAATTATCTCAAGTAAATCTTAAACCAAGTGATAGCTGATGACACATGAAACAGATAAATAGCACTGTGCGTAGAGATGGTGTTTTCAATAACATAATTATGTACAGGTGCAGGTGGTTTATTCATGCAGGAAGGTTATAAGTTGCCATGGTTGCAAGTTAAAGTGTGTAGATATCAGTACTGATATGCTATATTATACCAAATTAAGACCAAGTTAAGACAAAAATGGGATTAGCAATGATACAATTTAGACCACATCTGCTGGTAGCCTGGGTTTTAGTGCTTACAAACCAAGGGGTACTTCAGGCTGAAAATATTTATAACCAAATAAACCTAGTAAAAGTTACAGAGCTGAAATGCTGAAAATTCCATCAAAATCAGATAACACAAGTTTATATTTTGTTAAAAAAGTTATATGCACATCATGACTATTCATTACATGTAGGTGGGCTGATGATGTCACATCCCCACTATCCTTTTTCTTATGTAATTGTATAAGAAAGTTATGACATTTTAAAGTTTTGCTCAATTTCACAAAAAGATCTATTCACATACTGGTCGGTATGCAAATGAGGAGACTGATAACGTCATCCACTCACTATTTTGTATTTTATTATATGAAATATTCTAATTTTCTCCTCATTGTCAAGTCATTAATTCCTCTCTGAACATGTATACTATATGGTTCAGTCAAGTGGGTCCTTATTGTCAAATCTGTAAAAAATGGAAACTTGCATAATTCAAACAATAAAAAACAAAAGAAATAGTGAGTGATGGACATCATCGACTGACTCACCTAATTGTGCATATCACAGTTTTGTGAAAAATAAGCAATACTTTGAAATTCCATAACTTTCTTAATTTACATCCGATTTTGATGAAATTTTCAGCATTATGCTTGTTTGATTTTTTTCTATTGATTCAAATGAACATTTTTCTGGGGTGGACTTGACCTTTAAGTTCAATGACCTTCTCTCATTGAACTATTGCACACTGTGACATCTTGAATTAAGCTATAAGAAAGAAAATCAAATAAAATTGAAACATACTGTTTTGGGTCATGGTTTTAATGCCGATCCACTGTTTTTTTTATCATGGAACTTTACCATATGTATTCACTATTGCAAGATACTTCATGAGTTGGCATCAAATCCCTCAATAGCCTGAAACATGGTTACAAAGAGTATACACATCAGGCAATACTTGACAGAACCAATTATTGAATTATAACCTTTTGGAGGGTGCTGTATTCACATGGATTTTTGTGATTTTAAGTCTGAAAAATAAACACTAAGCACCTTATCCACCCCTCCCCAAGAAATTTTGAAAACATACATTGTTTTACTGAAAATCATTTTGCATAATTCACCAATATTGTGCACCAAAAGCTTTAAATTCACTTTAGAAAACACAAATATGCTGACAAGTTCAGTCACTTCACTCCCTCATTTTCGAGTTTCTTCAAAAAATTTTAGACATCTTGCCCCTCCCCCCCAAAAAAAAAAAAAATTTGTTGTTGCCTACAACCTTGCTTCAAACTCATTCATACACAAATAGGTTCTGCCTAAAATCTTTTACATTACATCAAGACTGAGTTGATTTAGAACTATGTCATAAAGAATGAGAATTTGGCAGATGTGTCCTCCATATCTGTTTATATCACAAACATAGATGACAATGTTAATCATGATCCAAATGATAAATACATAATCTCTGTTAATGGGTGGGGGTATACAGGTTTTTTTTATTTGGTTCATGAAGTATTATATTCTGTACCTGAAATGTACCTCAAAATACATAGGCCTGTATTCTGAAGTCAGGTTTGACTTAGACTTAGGTTTAAAGTTGTAGTTTAAGTATGGGGAGCCAAAAGTATCCAAAATTTTTATTAAGTTGTACGTTTCTTATGTTTACTGTGCTCTTTCCTGATTCATCGATGGTGAAGACAATAATCTATATATACCTCCTAGACAATCATAAATGATTTGAGAGCCAAATGAGCAAAATTTGATGTCTCTACTGTTAGTGATTTATGTGACAATTGGCTGTCCATACTTAAACCACAACTTTAAACCTGAGTTTAAGTTAAACCCAACTTCAGAATACGAGCCATAATGTGGATCTTATTGCAACCTTTGCTGATGTGGTTTACGGTACACCATGTGGAGTGTTATAGAAACAGTGGATGGAAGAAGAGAAGAAGTGGATAGGCGAGAAAGTGGAGATTTGAGAGTAGAGTATTCTTTCTTGAAAATAGTCCTGAAAAGGACTGTAAACCAGAAGGAATGTTGAGTGAGAACAGCTTGAGTAGTAGAGCTGATGAGGAGATGCTGGCTTGAGTCGGCGAGTAGAGATGATGAGTAGTAGAGAGACTCGACGTTTCGGACAGGTTGACTGTCCGTCTTCAGGTTGAGAAAGAATACTCTACTCTCAAATCTCCACTTTCTCGCCTATCCACTTCTTCTCTTCTTCCATCCACTGTTTCTATAACACTCCACATGGTGTACCGTAAACCACATCAGCAATTGTACATGCCACCATGCAAACCTTCAAACAACATCTTATTGCAACCTGTATTATTTGTATTATTCATGGGGAAGGGGGGGGGGGTGAATTGCCTTAAGTATGACTATTCTCTTTCAATCTATTGCAATGAAATTAAGTACTACTGACAGTATATCGCCACACTCAACTTTACTACAAAACATCACATTCAACAGAACTCTCAAGGTTAACATTTACAAAACTGCTCCACTTATAACGAAATTATTCTCATTTAAAATTATCTACATAGAAATACAATGACACACATTACAATCTAATCATGATTATTATAATAATAAAGATACCGGTAATATATAGGATTTGTTTAGCGCACACATCCACCTTGTTGGGTGCTCAAGGCACTCCTATATTACCCCAGTTAAGCTAGTCTACCGATTCTGGTGCTCACGGCTTTATGAGGAATTACTTCCTGCCAGTACCAATTTACCTCACCTGGGTTGAGCACAGCAGAAGTGGGTAAATTTCTTGCTGAAGAAAAACATGCCATGGCTGGAACTGGACCCACATCCCTGATTTAAAGAGGAGAGTATAACCACTAGACCACAACTAGATTTTGAAAGCATCTGATTGGGAAGTGCAGAAGCTAGCATTAGGATTTATCCCATGATTGTTTAAAAACTTTTGAGTGCACCATAAAAACAACATAACAAATAATTTTTCTATTTTATATTGTAAATTCAAGTTAAGATAAAACATAAAAAAGGTTATCTTAAGGCAGCTGATAACCTTTATAATAATAGGTATAACCACACACAATTACAAATGTAAAATGAAAAAAGGGGATTGCTTTGCATGATATGCGATGAAGAAAGACGACAATATCTGTTCATGCAGTACATTCCTTTAATCATGATATAAAATATAGATATCACATGATCCTTTGCTATAAAACTGAAATATAAGAAGATTATGCTAATTTTAAATCCCACAGTAAGTATGCATGAAAGATTATGAAATATTATACCTTTATCGTGTACTGATTTAACCCTTTTGTGTGTATTTACTTTAATCAGTTTTTTATGTGAAACAATATAAAAGCATTTGTAATTCAGCCTTTGGCTGCAAGAAATGCTTTGAGTTATCAGCAAAGACCACTATTATTATTCATTGTAACATGTTCAGCTATATGTAAGTACATAAAAACCATATGACAACAAAAATACAAATCATACTGTTTGAATATTCTTTCAAGGCACATTTCAAATCCCAATTTACTCACAACTAAATGGAGAATAGCTCAATATTCCCAATTGTGGGAAGATCATTCATGTAAAATGGATTCCAATTTCACACAGATTAATAACATTGTCAATGTCTTTACCTATGCTTTGTTTCTGGCTATGTACATTACAAGTGACAGTAATCATAATCTGGAACATAAAAATTTCAACAAACAGGAATATGCAAATACAAAAACAATGGAAGATAAATCACAGCTTCTTACTTACTGGCAGCACAACAATATTTTCATTTGGCAGATATAAGGAGGCTAAAGCAGAATTAAATCAAATAAAATGAAAAATCATTGCCTTCACTGGCAACACCATGGGTGATTTCAAATTTGGTATTGGTGTTGGTTTTGAGAGCGTGAAAAAGGCTGCCGATCCAAGCTCTAACAGAGCATGGTTCAGCAGGATATCGATCGCATTATCCATGACATCATGACATCATGCCTCTCTTGATCATCTTAACATCACCTTAAAAATCTCTATGATGAAACTGAAATCAGAGAGAAATTGCAGTAAAATAATATCATACAGAATGCAAAGTCTTAAATCACATCAATAATCCAAAACTTAGTGTTATTGCTCATTAAAATCATTTTAATTTTTGGCTTCATAATGTGATTTATGACTTTGCATCTGTACGATAAGATTTTACTGCAACTTCTCTCTGATTTTAAGACTTAAATGTATAAAACTCTGACAATTTGTACTCATCTAGCTAATTTGTAAGCTTAAGATCACCAACACCAACACTGAACTTGAAGTCACAATTTCCCAGAATCCTACAGGTTGGCGCTGGTAAATGGGGGAAATTACATGCAGATTTTTCAACACTAGCTGTAATGCTCAATTCAGCAAACAACATTCAACACCAGCACTCAATATGAACTGCCGGAAATACGTCTTATTTATTGAGGTCAATCCCAACACCAACCTATGACCTATCTCTTGTCAATGGTGTTGCCACAACACCAATACTAGATTTCAATACAATACTTGAAATCTCCCAAGGTAAGTTTAACTATACATACACCTGGGTTACTGTATGCAACATTCACAAATAGTTGATTATCACTGATGCATCTGAAAATTTGTTATATACTCCAGAACAATGGAGAATTTATTATATAAAAGCAACTCTCTGATTATAAATAATCTAAAGTTAATCTAGGTAAATATCATTAACGCTGATACAAGGCAAACAGACATGAAATGCAAGTCATAGGGCATTCATGGGAGGACTTGATTTTGAACCAGTAATTGCCTTGTTCAGGAGAAAACTTCTTACTTAAGTACAAACATATTGCACCTACTGTTCATGGTCCAACACAGGTTATAGATTGGTAATGTAATAAGGTGTATCATAAACCCTGATAACCTCCCACTCCCCCTCTTTTGGATTGTTCCTGTCTGTATGCTAACTGAAGATCTTTAAGGTTTGCCTCTAACATGTTCACTTCATCCCATCGACCAGCTTCTTGAGCTTGATTTAGGTAACTACTGATAATGTTCATTTGTTGGATCAAAGGATCATCAGACAAAGCCTGGACAGTATCCTGACTAACTGCACTTGGTTTCCAACCTGATGGTGGATTATTCAATTTCCCTTCACTTCCACTGGATGTCAGCCCTACCATCATTCCAGCACCAACCTCGTGTGCCTGCTCTTTTAATTTGTTCAGCAGACCCCAGCTGGACTTTCGTTCATGACCTCTCTTAGGGCTGTCAAAGAGTTTTGATTCTGCTTGTTGTTGCGCCCTCTGTTGAGCTGACCTCTCTAACGCAAGAGCTTCTTCTTGCATCCTCTTGGCTCTTGCTTGGCGTTCTTCCTCAAGTCTCTTAGCAATGGCTGCTTTGCGTTCTGCTCTGAGCTTGATAACTTCTTCTTCAGATGGTAAAGGTTGAAGCCCCAGCATGTGGTCTTGCAGAAAGCGAACAACCTCAGTACGGATGTTTCTCCTGAGTTTCATCTGAGCAGAAGACAATGTCTTTTCTGTCCCTGAACCAAGAGAGTATATCTTCTTGCTGGTATTAAAATGTTGAAAGATACAAATAATCTTAAGTTTTTTCCCAACAAAAGTAAAATACAAACAAATTCATTAAAAACTTGAATACTTGAAAAGTACACCTTCTATTACTGTTTATCATAAATATAGAATACACTTTATGAAACATAGATAGATGTGTATGGGTTACTAGATGGATTGACATGACTTTATGCCAAGTGTTTAGTGAATATTTAATTTCTTTGATAACCCATATTTGTGCTGCCAAGCTCACATGTACTAAGGATTGAGTCATCATGACACTTTGAATGAGATTCCAGTATACGAATGATGCCAGCCATTATTTTGGCTACCCTAAAAACAATTTTTACAGAAAAGTCTTATCAACCCATCACTGAGAAAAAGGCCTAAGAAACTACTAGAAGAGTAGATGTGAGATAATGAGATTCTCTTTTCACTATTGCCAAATGCTTACAGAAAACTTTGAAAAGATGTCTTTTGAAATCAACTGAAATAAAAATACAAAAGTTTGACCCGTTTAAATCCATATGCAACTCTTTACCAAAACCAAGGTGACATAACAATGACTTTTCTATTGATGAAAGCCATATACAAACAAGTGGAACGCCTCTGGCAGTCTCGCCTGCATTACGCGATTCAATATAGCAGCAGTGCTGACTTTGAAAACAGCTATAGAATAATTATTCACAAAAGAAAACACTCATATATGATAATTAAATACTATGCCCATTGACTCAACACAACCTTGACCATGATCATGTGACCTAAGACATGTGCAAATAAAACTTGATTACCCTTTTAATATGTCTTTGTTTCATGAACTACATGTGTAGATCCATAAACTTTCCACATGTAATTATAAACTTATGCCAATTCAACAAATACCCCCAACATGGCCAAAGTTCATTGACCTTACATGACCTTTGATCTCGGTCATGTGACCTGAAAGGCGCACAGGATATTCAGGGATACATGGTTACTCTTATGTCAAAGTTCCATGAACTAGATCCATACACTTTAAAGTTATGATGACAATTCCACAAATACCCCCAAAATGGTCAAAGTTTGTTGACCCTAAGTGACCTTTGACCTTAGTCATGTGACCTAAAACTCAAGCAAGAGATTTAGTGATACACTATTACCATTATGTCTAAGTTTCATGAACTAAACCCCTTAAAAAAAGTTCTGCAACTCAAGTTTGAGTGCTAATAAATTTCTTAGTGTGACATCATCATATGTAAAAGTGGTATCATTGGAAAGTATGATTATTCCTCTTTACGATCATGTTTCATTTGTAATGCTAGTGTTATCATGAAATACACAGACATGATAAATATGCAGTAATGTAAAAAATGAAATATTGCAAAATTCGTTGCCATGTCACGTCTGAGTTGTGCAACTCAAACTGCAAGTTTGAGTGCTAATAATTTCTTAATGTGCCATCATCATGTGTAAAAGTGATATCTTTAGAAAGCATGATTATTCTTCTTTACAATAATGTGTCATTTGTAATGCTAGTGTTATCATGAAATACACAGACATGATAATACGCAGCAATGTTAGAAATGAAATGTTGCAAAATGCGTCGTTTCCAATAGCGAATTCCCAATTGTTTCGAGGATGGACCGAGTGCATTCACTGTCACCTGCATGGTGGAAATTCTATAGAAATATAGACTCTTGTTAGAAATCAATGCATTTTTAACATTTCACTTCTGACTTCTCAATGTTCAGGGGGATTGCATATTCAATGATTACATAATCACATCAAATGGCATGTCATTGTAAAGAGGAATAATTCAGCTTTCCAATGATACCAGTTTCATCTTTTATACTTCATTAACCAAAAAGATATCATCCCCCAAAACTGAGTCGCAAAACTTTTATTGAGGGGTTTAGATCCATAAATTTTCCAAGTTATGCAACATTTTAAAAACTTATTCTTGGTTAAGATTTCAATATTGATTCCCCCAACATGGTCAAAGTTTGTTGACCCTAAGTGACCTTTGACTTTGGTCATGTGACCTGAAACTCGGGCAGGATGTTCAGTAATACTTGATTAAACTTATGTCCAAGTTTCATGAACTAGGTCCATATACTTTCTAAGTTCTGATGACATTTCAAAAACTTAACCTTGGTTAAGATTTCAATGTTGACGATGCAGCCATCACCGCCGCCATCAGAAAAGCGGCGCCTATAGTCTCGCTCTTCTATGCAGGCAAGACAAAAAGGAGCTGTAATTGTGTCTTACTATAAATTTTCTAAATTGTGTACATTAATTTAGTCTTTCTGCATATATAAAAAGAATTTGCACCACAAAAAACTTATTGCTGATACTTCAATTTAATAGACAATAAACTAGTGACCCCCTCAAAATGATACTTCATACAAAATCCTTTGATTGGGGTTTTACTTACCTTAACAGATCTAGAGCATCAAAATATTTCAGAAGCACTGTTCTTTCTCTTTCTGCTCTATCATAAGTAAATTCCTCTTCACCATTTCTAAAATGATAGGAAATAAGATGTGATAACTTTTAAGACTAAATAAAAAAGTTAATACTTGCCATATACCATTAAAACTCAAATCATTAAGATGACTGTTTTGATAAGGAATGTAATCAATCATCCATCATTTAAAATATTCTCTGCACTTTTTTTCAGTCAAACCAACCAAAACCAAAAATTGTTTTAAAAGAAAACTGAGAAAACTCTGAGAAGCACATCTAGGTTAACATTTTTCAGACATCAAATCTAAAGGAAATAATATTTCTAAATTCTTTATCTTTTCTATGTTTTTATTACTAAGAAAGTGTAATCGCTACACCTTTGTGGATATCAAATTGGTCACATAGTTGTACTAGTAACATAGGGTAGGGTCAACTGCTCTTTTTTCACCAATACACAAAATGACTCATATGTCTTTTTTCAGATGTTTTACCCAGAATTATATATTTTCTCTAAAAAAAAATGCTATCCAAACAGATTTTAAGGAGCAACCCATAAATACACAAAGATAGAGAGTAGTCTTTACTGACTGCGTGATATAGTTTTTTTAAGATTTTCTTTTTTTTGTCTGCTTTCTTACTAACTTTCACCATTCTGTTATCACTTTCTTTTATTTCGGACAAATCATTTTATCACCTTCAATCTATATTCGGATGAAGAAAGAATACTTACAAAATGGATATAGCAATTTTCTCATAAATTGGAAGTTGTTTTAAAATCTGCTCTCTGACTTCAACCATTTTCTGTATAAAAATTAGAAAATTGAAAAAAAATATGTAACTCTGATACCTTCAAGAATCATTTATTTTTATTGAATTTTATTTATATTTGGAAAATAAATGATAAAATATCAAGAATTCATTCTTCAGTCTTCTCTCTAACATTACTTATGACATTTGACATCACTTTTCTTTAAAATCAGTGTATATCACTTCTAATCCTGAGATGAAAATCAAACCCTTTTCTTTTTGTCATAATAATTATGCATGAGTGAGATTGAGATAGTGGCTTTTTTCTCCATACTTGTAACTCAAATGACCAATCAATGTATTCAAGTTGTTAATGCTTAGGCAGTGCAAGTTACTGGAGAGGAAAATGAAATGCTATCTTATTGGAAAAGCAAACTTTTTATTGTCATTATTTATTTGGCAAATAGAGCACCAACTAAATGGAATTCTATATTTATAGAGTAAGGCCAATTTTTCTATAAGGCAGATTTTTATATTACAGCACAAAAGACAAAAAAAAATTAAAAAGAGGTAGAATCCAAAGTCAATAATATGAGCATTGAGGCCAATCGACGGGGCATCGAAGGCCATGGCAATGGATAGCATTATAAAAATGATTGAAAGATTGTTATGATGTACACGTTCTAGTTACCATCTTATAATTGGTGAGAAGGATCTTTACCTGGTATAACTGTACAATAACTGGTTTGGAATTTCTTTCTCTGACCATCTTCAACCTCTTCTCCATAATGATTGTACAATGTTCACAAACTCTGAGTGTGACTACATCACCCTTCTTACTTGGTGATGATTCAACATCAGCTTGTTTAGAAGATGTGCTTCCTTTGGTTTCAGCTTCTAGCACTTGCTCTGTATACAAACATGTAACCATATCAATGGCTATAGGTCACTGGCTATCTCTTCATTAGGATTGTTCGTTTATTATTTTATGTTTAATTTCAATCACTCAATCCACAAATTCAATTAGTTCCTACTAATACACTATGCCTCAGAATGCCGTATATTTACCTAAATATTTTCATTTCCATATGTCACAATGACAATTCCATTCATAAAGAGTGTGTTTTAGGGCAAGAATATTCCTAAGGTATGGTGATAACAATGACTTTTATCTCTTGTGATGTTGCTTTTGAGTATTTGACAGAGCAACTGAATAAATTGAATTTGAATGGTTTAGGAGAAATGTGAAGCTTTTAAGAGTAGTTGAAGAGTTGATGGGAAGGGACATGTCAATATCTTTTATATCAAGCTAATCTGATGATTATTGGCATGATAATGTTACTGAAGTCATTTGCTATAGGAAGATATTTGGCTAGGGCTAAACATGCAATTGTGATTTAGATATGAATCAATGATAAACCCAACTTAAAACAGTGAAACACCTTCAGATCATGGCATTATAGATTTTCGTATCTTACAGACGTATATAAAAACCTAAACACAAACATATTGCTCACCACAGAAAGGGATACCAACAAAGTTGGAGCACTTGTTGCACATAATGCTACCACACAGACGACAATGATGACGCCTTACAGCTAAAGAGAACTTATCACCACAAGATGGGCAGAACCTTACATCAGAGTCTTCTGCCCAAGGCACAATGGTCTTTTCATATACTGTGAAGAAAACAAAAAATAATGTTTTGTTTGAATTGATAATTATCACAAAATCAATACATTAAAGTTGCTTTTATTACCTATTTAGGGGTTTGTATCTATGATTTGGGGATAATGTTTGTGTACACTAATAGTGCTTTATTTTGTACTTCATACTAATTTTTTTAGCAGGATCTCTTTCACTTGTGAATATGTTATCTCACTGTTTAACATTTCAGATTTCCAGAAGAGCTTTCTTGTTTTTTTCCACAGTCCCCCCCCCCCATTTCTTTCACAAACACACACTCACCCTACACTTCTAAACCTTATACTGTAATTTCCTTTAACTTCCACAATGTAAAAATAGAAAAGTTTGAACCAAGTCATAAACTTCTAGAGATCTCCAGTCAGGAGATCTATTTTTTTTTAATATCACCTTTATTCAAAACAAAGGGAAGTTACAGACAATGAAAATAAGTCCAGGTTACTCGTTTTTTTAGGACGAAGTACAGGACTAATAAAAAAATTACAGATATACAATATATAACATATCACAATCAAATTTACATAAAACGATTATACATGGTGATTGCAGAAAAAAATTGAAATAGATCAAGCACACTCCCTTACAACTGAAATGAAAAGAGGATAGGATGAGTGAACTTTATGAAGAGAAATAAGAGATGGAAAAAGTGCAACGAGTGAAAAAGAAGGGGGGAAACAGGATAAAAGGGGAAGGCAGAGAAGGAGAATGAAGAAAAAGGAATGAAAAGAAGTAAGGGAGTGCAATACAAAGTTTTGTGAATGGGATATTGAATTATATTTAGAATACATTGAACAAATATAAACAAAATGGTTACTTTTATGTTCTACCTTTTCTTTTGGCTTGATCACTCCAAGATGGTCCATATCTGATAAGCTTCTCAAGTCTGATGACAAGCTTGTTGATTTCAACAACTGTTCTATCTATCCTATCACTGCGTATCCTCCTCAGAGACTCAAAATGACTTCTAGATGCTCCTGATAGATACAAAATTATTACAATTTATCAACAAGTGTGGTAAAAGGAATAATGAACAAATAGACTAAAAATAAATATATCAGTATGTAATAAACCATTTTGTCAGGGAAAACCACATAAATAACACCTAGCCAACACATTCAATACGCAGGTAACTTTGCTCAAATCAAATCTTTCGGAATACGGAAATATGATACTGATGATGATGTTGATGACAATGATGATGATAAGCATAATGACGATGAAGATGATGATGAAGATGACAATGATGACGACAATGATGATGAAAATGATCATGATGATTGATAGTGATGATGATGATGATAGTGCACTGGTGTTGATGATGATGATGATGCTTGATAGTGTTGTTGATGATGTGGATAAAGTCAAAGTAGATGATATTTTGGGTGATGGTCAATGCTGCAGTTCAAGCTATTGTAAAAATTATATCCAACTGTGTAATAATGAAAAAAAAATACCTAGCTCTGGATTATCCCAAGTAAAAGGGTCCGAGCCAAGCAGTTGCTGTTTCTTGGGAGATCCTTCTCCTTGCTCATTTCTGGAGACATCATTGAACTGTTCCTCTGATCTGCTGGTGATGAGATTCTTAGCTTTCCCAAAGAATCCTTTCAACTTACTTAGTACAACCTTATCTTCACTACCATGAGCAGCTACACACACAAAAAAATCAAAATAATTGATCATTATAGTTCAAACAACAAAATAATCTCCAAACAAGTTTATGAATAATCATACAAGTCAAAAGAAGGGATTTTTCTCTCAAAAGATTATTTGGTAAATTATAGTAATGGATGGTCTTGGCAAAAAAGATATCAATGTATTGATCATGATATTTTGAGATGTATTTTCTTTCGTCTTCATGACTTGTATAAAGGAATATTCAAAATTATTTGTAAAATACTTAAGATTTACAGGACAAGTAACAGTCTATCAGAAACAACTATATTTTCCTTTCATCAAATGCAATTTTCAATGTCAGTTTGAAAAAAAGTACAATATGCATATAAAAATATACACATAATTTATATTACTACAACTGTCCTTTTTTCTTTTTTTTCCTTCATTTGTAACCTTGAGGTCCAAGATGGGTTTCATGAAGTCTTTGAATTATATTATTAAAAGGTGAAATTATTTTCATCAAACATACTTTCCACATGAGATTGGAGTTGATAAACAGAATCAAAGTTTTGAAGGCACATTGGACACAGGAATCCCTCATAAATTGGGCTATCATCAGTTGCTGCCATGCCTGCCATCTTAACTGTAAAGCAAGAATAAAGAACACAATTCCTTTAAGCAAGATGCATATATCTTTGTTCATTTATTTCAACTTTAAAAGAAAAAATACTGGATAGATATGTAAAATGCAGTAGACCCTGAACCTGTAGGCTTGAGCTTTCCCTATCCCTGTCAAAAAGAATAACTAGAATTGGGGGCTAGCTATGAAGAAAAAGAGCAACAATGAGCTAGCAACACCCAAAAATCTATCTTAGTATAGTACTCCTTTACAGACCTTCATAAACAAACACTTTACATGCCTTGTATTCCAAGTGCTTGCTGCTTAGACCAAGAGGCTTTTTTTTTAGAAATTGCAATCTTATTACCAATAGTGATGCCACCATCTTGGCTTTTATCACAGAAAATTATTCAAAATAATTTATTTCTTTAAGGAAGTAACCATGCAGGGTCTAGGCTTGGCAAAGATTAGACTGAGAAATCTGCTGTTTCACAGAGTAGAGTTTTGTTACATTTTCTGATTGTTCTCAGTTCTCCTCCTACACAAACAGAAAGCTCTCATAGGACTCGTAATGTTGGCGGTTTTCTTGATTGGCTTCGTGTAAGTTATAGGCCTAGATCTATCATCTAGATCTAGGGCCTGGCCCTAGGTGTAAATTTGCATTTTTTTTCTTTTTTACACAACAATTTGACTAACAAACAAGGTTAATCCCCAGACCCAGGGGGGGCCAGTCAAATGTATTGCTGTACACATGCATGACCATATTATTTCCAAACACCCCCTAAACATGGGCCTAAACAAGTTTTTTCTCTGTGTGCAAAATAACCCCCTAAACAAGTTTTTTGTGGGTTTTATTTACACACTTTGGCCCTTAAAAAAATTGTCGCCAGAATATGCTAGGGGAAAAAAAGTACCCTAAACAAGTTTGGCAAGGCTTTAAAAAAAAGCTTTTGAAAAAAAATTCTACCCTAAATTGACAATTGACCAGTGTTCCAAAACCACCCTTTCTTGAAAATCAGTGTTTTTTTATACTTAACAAGTGCACGGGCAATCCGCAACCAAAACTGAAAACCGCCCCTTTAAACACATTTTTTTGTCACGCATGTGTACAGCAATATAGATGTAGTCTATTCTACTGCCCCCCCCCCCCCCCGGGGGATTAACCTAGTAGAATAGAGTCTAGGCCTAGATAAGACCAAAAGCTTCGGTCTCTGTTTTACTGGTTGTTCTGCTGAACTTTGTTGGCTCCACCCACCAATTACAGAGACCGAAGTTCTAACTCGATCTGTACAGGGACTCAATGGTCACACGTATTAAGTTTGGATAAACCAAGGAGGTGGGAGTTGCGCGACAGCCAAAGTAGAACTAAGTCACTGTTTTTTTTACCTTTTAAGTTTATTTTTCCCCGTTTGCATTTCAGGCCAAAACAGAGTGATCTTTATTTTGATCCAGTTCTTTGTATATATATTTTTATGAAATAAAGACAAAAATCGATGAGCCCTGTTGGAGGGATTTTACATTGCTAACCCCCTAATGGCGGCTGCACGATCCCGGGCCGTCTGTGTAAGGGGAGATATTTTTAAGAAATAAAAATGTTCAAAAACTCCTCGAAACAGACGGCTGCCAGCTGTCTAGGTCTAGATCATGTAGATCTAAACATGACTAAATCTAAATGTGGCCTGCCCTAAAAATGCTAACATTAGGGCCCAGACTTATATTTCAAAAATCTACTAAATTCTAGACCTAAATATTGACTTGGACTTGGTCTTATGGTTACTGCAGATTAATGGCTGGACGAAGCTAGGGCGCAGGAACTGAACTAGACAGCTGGCAGCCGACTGTTTCGAGGAGTTAAAACATTTTATTTTTTCAAATTTCTCTTCGTACACAGACGGCTCGCTATCGCACAGCCACCATTAGGGGGTTAACAATGCAAAATCCCCTCGACAGAGCTCATCGAATTTTGTCTTTATTTCATAAAAATATATTTAATCAAGGCAAACGCCAAGCGTTGTCTCGCCTGCATATAGCAGTCATGAAGAGACTGCATGTCAAAACTATAGGCCATGTCATTAGTGGAACAAACAGATAAGGTCATGCCATTAGTGGAACAAACAGATGCAAAAAAGCATCCGAACATACAGTACCAGTCAGATATCTTTAATACCTGTTTCGAAGCTATAGAAAGTCATTGTGTGTACAACACAGCACAGTGCAAGTCATGGAAAGTTTATTGACCTTTGACCTTATTCAAATTTGACTCATATTGGAACTTGACCTGTGCCTTCAGGAGATGGACCTCTGGTATGAATTTGGTGATCCCACCTCGAAGCTATAGAAAGTTATTGGGTGTACAACACAATTGTTAACGACGACGACGCCGACGCCGGAAATAGTGATACTTATGTCTCGCTCCGCTACGCAGGCGAGACAAAAACTGTACCAAAATAAGTATTAATATTATTCTGTTTTAGCCTGAAATGCACCAAAACAGGCAAAAATAAACTTAAAAGGGGAAAAAACAGTGACTTACTTCAGCTGTCGCGCAACTTCACTTCCCTGTTTTTATCCGAACTTAATACATTGAAACATAAATATGGCCATTGAGTCCCCTGTACAGATCGAGCTAGAACTTCGGTCTCTGTATTTGGTGAGTGGACATGAAAAAAATTAATCATAACTCCATTTTCTCAGCAACTGAATGCTCCAGTCTTCATTCATGGTCTAAGTATGTATGATGCATAATTTACCTGTGCTATTGTATTAATTATGTACCGGTATTAAATTCCCAATTAATTTTGTCATAATTTTTCTTTTTGAAATTTGTGCTATTTGTGACTAAGCCTAGGATCTGTCTCGTCTGCTCTTTTAACCGATACTCATAGTATCGATTCGATATCAAGGTATTCTAGTTAGGAAGCCTTTCGAGAAACAGGTTTAGTAAGATTGGAACTAACTCCGTGGTTATTATTATGACTAACTTGTCCAGGTGTTGAGAAACGGGTCCGTAGTTCCGCGGCGATGCCGCTGGGCCAACAATCCCCCGTGCGACTCGGTCGACATGCTGGCAATACTACTGCCCTTTTTACACAGGATTTTCTTAACCCCGGACTATCGCTAACCCCGTACTATCCTTAACCCCGTACTATTTTTTTTCCTTTTCACACATGCCAAATTGTTATTGCTAACCCCGGATAAGGAATGCTTGCTTTTTACACACGAAACTCGCTAACCCCGGACTAGTAGTTTTTGTCGATCATTCGTAGTACAAGTGCTTCACTCGTACACTTTTTACACACGGTACAATTTCCTTAACCCCGTACTATAGGTGGGGCCAAATAGTACGGGGTTAAGCTTAGCCCACTTTCGTTTTACACATGCGATCTTAACCCCGTACTATTTCTCTTAGCACCGCAATTGGTGGGATAACCCTGCTTTTTTGCAGGGCCAAATAATCCCGTACTATAGGTGGGGTTAGCCCACTTTGCAAAAACGCTGTGTAAAACGAAAGTGGGCTAAGCTTAACCCTGTACTATATAGGTGGGGCTAAATTGCCATTTAGCCCCACCAATAGTACGGGGTTAAGGTAATTTTAGCCTGTCTAAAAAGGGTATATGATGGGGGGACCTAAAGCTACGCACTTTGTTTTCAAACAATAAAAACTGTCCCAATTTTAATATCTCAACAAATTATATTTCACTAATTTGTGGCAAACATTCTAAAGATCATTAGCCAAGTAGAAAATATCACAAAACTCACTAATACGAAAATCCCGTCGTGTTTTTCGAACACCTCTTGATTTCGCCGCCCGATGTAGAAGGGGTCCTAAAGCTACGCACTCGATTTATCATGCAAAAAAATAGTATTTCCTGTGCCTCAATTTCTAAAATATATTCAAATTATTATAGTATAAAATAAAATTAAAGCGAATATAACTCCAAACTTCCTAACAGTTGTTGGTTTTCTCTGCATTTAGAGATTTACTGCAGCCTCTGTAGAAAAAAATTAATAGGAATTGTTCATCACTCTGCAGTCACAGTTCCACACACAGAGTGCGCATTTGCCATTGAAAACTGCATGCGCAATGAGTGGTGCGTAGCTTTAGGACCCGCGCAGCTTTAGGACCCCCTACCATACGTAGGCCCTACCGGTACCGTAGGCCTAGGCATGGCACCGGCACTGGCATATTCGAGTCTTCGACGTCTTCGATACATCATCATTAAGTCATTGAGGATCATGATGACTCTTCATGCATTTAAACCCCACAGTACGAATCACTGACAATCGATACAAACAAAAACACTGAATTCGAGATCTGCTTACCTTGTAACAAAGATATTTCAACTCAAACAAATCAAAATGCGGTTCATCACTAGCTCCTAAAGTTTTTCTCTCATCTCAACCGCGCAATGTTGTGCGCAAGTGAAGTGGGCGTGTCATACTTTCGCGGACAGTCAACAAGGCAAAGTTAAAACTACAACCGAGTTTCCTGTCGACATATTTGACGAATTAGTTCAGTTTTTATCACTATGGATGCAATCAAGCGATTTGGACGTAAGGCTAGGGATAGTGTGAAGGTGAGGGAGTTGAAATGTCGACTTGTTATTATTAATCATTATAATTTAGAGAATGTAAAAATTAAACACAATGCACAATAATCTTTCAGAAAATACACGAATGTGTTAGGATGGGACTGAAGTGAATTCCGCAATCGCCCACGTACTGGTCAAGGGCCGATTTCACGAAAGGGTCAATCCAAGGACCGTCTTTCGTTGTCGCCCATCTTTTATGATGTGCTGTATGAGGGATATTTCTAAAATGTATGATAAACAAATAAAATTTGTTAACTAGCATTAATCGATTGGTATACAATTTCATCATATCATTTTATTGGGCCTAAACCTAAACAAAGATTTTGTTTACTTTAACGGTTGAATAAAATATAATTCATTTAAAATGCGTTTCACATGGCGCATCATAATAATTTGGGCAACACAAAAGATGGTTGTTGCAAAGACCCTTTCGTGCAATCGGCCCCATCTCAGCACTTGAGCTTGAGACAACCCGCAATTTATAATGTCGCAGCTGTCACACACCAATGCATGATGTCACAGATTGCGACATTAATGGCATGCCAAGAGCGTCCAACACAGAGGCCCGAATAGCCAAAACACCCGTGGGCGTGGGTTTTCAAAACCACCTTTAGATTTTTGGTAAAAGGTGGTTTTGAAAACCCACGGGTGAGTCCATGCCATTATGCAGATTTCCTGTATAAATTACGCTTAATTTAGCGCGTGTATGAAAAATTTCCAATTCTGATGAGCATTTTGTTACAGTGCACTAAATAACGCCTGTTATATACCATGGTTAGATACACTATTTTATTCATGAGACCTCTGTTTGAACGGTCTACTCATGAATAAAATAGGGTTGATAACCACAGTAACAGGCGTCAGTTTAGCGCACTGTGATAAATGCATGCATTAGCATTGGACATATACACGCGCCCGGTACGCGCTAAATTACACAGGAAATCTGCATAAACCATGGATTCAACCGTGGGTTTTCAAAACCTCCTTCGTGAATTCGGGCCATTATAAATAACGCCAACGGTAACGCATAATGAACATCGCAAGTCTTAGTTAACGCGTAATGTCGCAGCGTATTCGCTTCAGCCTTAGGATTCGAGTTAAATAATCTTCAAAGGGCTCTGCAGCCTAGTATTTCGAAGATGAATATAAATATAAGACATTAAATATGTTTTCACTTATTATAATTTGTGCAAGCTCTGTCCTATACGTTTTTAAGAGTGTGTCTGGTGGGGCAGATGCAGGGGAGGGGGTCAGTATCAAATTCATTGTCAGGAGAAAGGGGTGGACTTTGAAAAAGATTAATGTGTGGACTAGTGAAATGCAAGTATAGGCAAACCACCATTCATCTGTGCATATCGCTATACATGCAATTCATCTTATTTTGCGAGAGAGTAAGGTCATTTAGCTGAAAAGTAAATACAAATTTCTTAATATTTCAATGTTGTTCATGACATTTAAAAAAATAAATTCTTTTTTGTATTGTTACTCGGAATGTGCCATCAATATATTAAAAAAATCAATGCACGATTCACGCTCGCATATCTTATACTGCCAAAAATTACTGATGTTTATTGCTTTGGTCTAAATGCATAGAATCTCAAAAAAGTTGAGCTCGTGCTTCGTGCTCTCATTATCTATTTAGGCAGTGTGAATTAGCCTCTCTTGTTTGTAAGAATAAAACTCATTAAATGTACTTAAAACTTCAGTCTTTAGTTGGGACTGCTTCCTTTACAAACCAACAGCAAAAAATAGCTTTTAGCGGCCGATTGGGGAAACATGGATGAAAACATTCTTTTTTTTTTATCTTTGCAGTTTTTATTCGTCATAAAAAATAATCAAAATATACAAAACATATTGTTGCACTTCAATAAAAAAAGAACATTGTATAAGTACATACAACATAATCTTAATTTACAAGAAAATTGTACCCCAGCGCTGCCGACAGGACGATCCATTAACCGAAAAAAAGAGGGTACGGCCATACCTAACGGTCCAGAGTCGACCTGGCGGCATCGCCGGGGTATAGCGTAACCAAAAAAAAAATTATGACATTTTCATGTATTAACATGACCGGAAGCACCACTACAACATGAACAGAAAATAAAACAAAGTCACAAAAAAGGATAACACAAAATATGAATCTACAGTGGTTACAATTTATGCAATGGAAAAATACTTGTTTATGTTTTGCCATTTTACATTGTGTTTATTGAGTTTGTTTTTCTTTTTTGCAATAATTTCTTCGGTAACTTTATAAGATAAAAGATAATAATTAAATTGTTTTAAACTAGGAAGAGTCTCTTGGTATTTACATCGCAAAATGAATTGTTTACCAAGTATAATTAGAAAATTAAATGCTAAGGTGGATTGAGTAAGTGGTTCTAGTAATCCAAATAAAACAGTTTCTCGTGAAAGGAAATAATTAGGACTAAAGTCAGTCACTCTCGCACGTAACGCATTCCAAAAGGATGCTATTTTAGGGCATACAAAAAACAAATGATCCAATGTCTCAGGTGTCGCATTACAAAAAGAACATAATGCATTGGTCTTCTTTCCTATTTTTGTGAGCCATTCATTTGTAGGTATTAAGTTATTTAAAATTTTATAGTGTGTGATTCGAAGTCTGGTGTCAATAGTGATTCGTAATGGAAGAGTGAACAATTTGGAAGTCTGTTGCCTATCGATGTTGTAAAGTTGATTAAAGTGAGTAAACACCTTGGAGGTTTCAGAGTTATTAATGTTTAAAAAAGAGCGATAAAATTGCTTTGTCGATATATTCTGAATTTGTCTAAATGCAGATTCACAGAAAAGAGAAGGGAAATCCTCAGGTTCTTTTACAAGATGATGGTAGTCTTGTTGTAAAAAGAAAACTTTCCATTTTCCTGGCATTATTTTATAGCAATCTAACAATTCAAAATACTCAGTAAACTTTAACCCCCTTTCCTTCGCTTCCCTCCAGCGTAGTGGGCGTCCAAATTCATCTAACATATCAGTAATTTTGGTGAATCCCTTTTCTTTTATGTTTGGTCTATGAATGAAAACATTCTGCCCCCACCTCCTTTTGCCAAAATCCCGCTTTATATTCTGTATTAGAAACATATGTATGCGTGCTCTGCCCCTGGACTCCAACAGGGGCCCAAAAGTTGGATCCAACACACTAGTTACAAAGCTTGCGCTTAACACTCCATTTTGCGAAACAGGCAAAATAAATTTTATCCCCCCCCCCCTTTTCTTTGCCACCCAAAATCCTAGTGCCACCACTGCTTGGGGGCTCTCATGTAAAACATTGTAATGCCCAGTATTTATCTATTTTTAAGAAATAGTGTACGCAGATTTTTCTGTGAGGAGGGGATGTGAAAAACGAATCTCAACTGATATTTTAATGATTTTGTGCACATTTTAGTGAGTTTTGTGAATCTCTTCTGTAAGAAAGGAAGGTTTTCACTTTTTTCGAGGGGGGGGGGAATAATTTTGCCCCCTCCCACTACGTACCAACATGTTATTAATTTATCACTTGCTTCCCTCTCCCCCAGGGGAGGACCTATTGCTTTAAAATTATTATTCATATGGTACATACAAAATATGTAATTCTTAAAACGTCATGAACAATGATAAAATATTAAATTAAAAAAAAGTGACCACTCTTCATCATAATGAATACGATACTGCCCCCTGCATTCGCGCCTGCCCCTCTAAACACACTTAAAAAAAAAACTCTCAGTTGACAGAGCTTGAACAAATTACTGAGTGAAGACATATCTTACATGTATATCTTCTCTGCAACTCGATTCCTGAATAAAATACTGATGCTACATTATGCGTTTACTGTGACATGCCAAAATCATCCAACGCATAATGTTGCAATTGCATCGCTGCGACATTATCAGTTGTAACAGGGGCCACTTACGCTGATGAGTGGATACCATGTGTGACCAAAAAAAATATGTAAGAAGGATGTCTTTTTCAAGATAGAGACGTTTTGTACGTAACGTAATAAGGGTGTCAAAAACACTTAAATAATGAAAAAAGGATATCTATTTCGCTTGTAAAGCTACGTGTTGAGGGGTAAATTTGTGAGAGTATAAAAAAGACTAAAATATTTGCAGGGTGTACTTTTTGCCCCAACAGTCAACACTTCATGTTTAGAGTCCGATTTGCGTGAGGTGTTGGAGGTGGGGCCATACTAAACCCAATGATGTACATGTAGGTAAACGTGTAAAACCAACATCCATGACATAAAACAAAATATCACTGTAGATCTAGATCTACTTGTTCAGGGGTTCAATTCAGGGAATAAATGCCAAGGGTATCAACCATAAAAGTGGTAGGTATGTGCCATAGGAGAGACAAAAAACTGGGGTTTGGAATGGGCTTATTGTAAAAAGGAGGGTCTTTGGAACTACAACTTTTTTTAAAAACGGGGGTCCTTGGCTTTGGAACAGTTTGCCTGCGTGTGAGTGCGTATGGAACCCTATGGAACGGCAAATGCGCTCGCGCAGAGGCAATGGTCAGACAGTGTGGGCTGCTTTCACCAAAAATGCAGATTATTGTAGCGGATATTGATGCAATGTGGCCGGAACAGCGTAACATAAAATATGCAAAGCTTTGGAACGGGTTTCTTCTTTTTTTCTCGATATAAGAAGAAAATGCTATGTTTTGGAACAGCTTTCTTTTTTTTCTCAAAAAGATAAAAATGCTATGCTTTGAAACAGAAATAAAAATGGAGGTCTTCTCTGCAGCACATACCCACCATGCATTATATACTAAATGCCCCCCCCCCCTCTGGCATGTATGAACGGAGTAATATTAATTACAAGTTAAAACATAAACTAAAAAGCAGAAGAGTCTAGTAGCCATAATTTTAAGATGATTCTCTTGAAATTAAATCATCAAAAACTAAGACACTTAAAATAAAGAAAATTTGTTAATATTTATTGGATTCAGCCTTTTTTTAAAAGCCTGTTGTATAACAGTGTTAACTTTCTATATTGCATTGGAGTGCCAGTTTTTCTAATTCACTCAAAGTGGACCTCAGTGGAAAACAGACAAACAAACAGCATAGTTTAAATAAAATCTCAATACAAATCAGGGTTGATGTTCAATGTCAATATTTTCTCTCTATAAAACTTTATGAAATGATACAAATAGCGTGCTAAATGTAAGAAAATATTTGACCTGCTGGTAGTGATTTGTAATGAATTTAAGATCTTACATGGATTCTCTTTGAAATTCTTTCTAGGCTGCTACCCCTGACAGTCCCAGTAGGTCTTCTGGCTATGAAGAACAAGAAGCATCTGTAAGTTGGTGTACAAATACCCTAATTAAATTTCTTTCAAATAAATATAAGCAGTTTAACTCTTGCCATAGTGTTTGCAAATGAATTGATGGCAAGACTTCCATACATCCCTTTCTCTATGGAAAAGGTTTGTAAAGTCATATCTGACAAATATCTAAGAGATTTAGCAATTAAGGGAAATTTTGATGCATGCATGTCAAATTATCAAGTGTGTGCAATTCCCAGTTGCATGTATTTATTTGGTCAGAAAAAATAACTATAACTGTATAATCTTGGAGACTAGACAAGTCATAATATTGGCTTATTATAACTGTGAAACCATAGGCTTTCAGCAGTTAATGCAAGCTTCATGAGTTAGTTGACAAACTAGAGATATATCGGAGACTGATCCAGAGGTTCGAATCCAACCGGAAGTAAAAAAACAGAGAGAAAGTAAAAGTGAACAAAAGAGAGGGTTTAGTGGATGGGGACATATGGAAGCCTTTAAATGAACATTATCTGATTTGCTTTCAGAGAGAAAGCAATTTGAGCAGGTAGAAAGTGAGCTAAACTGGGTCCCAGAAGAAACTGATCGAAGTTTTCAAGGGGGGGGGGTTGTTTGTGGCTTTGCGACTGTTCCAGTCATTTAAAATTTTGATGTTGATTTCCTATACTTCAGTATGGTATTGATATTATGGTCAACAGGGATTCATCTGCCCAACCTGTATGGTTGCACTGTCCACTGCTGAACAGCTCAGGTCACATTGGGAATCAGTTCATGATACTACCTCTGGGGATGGAGCAATGGCTATGGAACCTGAAGTAGTAGCATCACCAGCAGGAAACACCAATGCTGCACACCCAAATTCTGTCCAAGCCAATGTGAGATAGCTGCATCTAATTGTGTCTTATTTTCGTATTTTGTCACTGTTATAAAATTCATTTACTATATAAAAAAAATTCCTGTATGCTATGTTATTATTGTGTAATATCTATTGTTAATCACATATAGTCCTTGATAAAAAGATTTTCTGGTATCTGTACCATACAATACTAAGCCATCCATATACTCTTTTTCTGTTTTTAGTATTAGATTAAAAACAAATCTATAGTTCAAATTTTGTTAATTTAGAGTAATAGAATTGCAATTGTATTTGATGAAGAAAACATACATTGTTATAACAGATTAATATATTTTTTGTCATGTTTTCATCTCATATAATACTGCCTTTGTCTACTACAACCATCAATGATAACATGATGTGGTCCTGCATTGGATATCTATTGGATCTCTAGGAACGGTAAGCTTATAGTTACATGCCATCATTTATTTCATTATTTGTTTACCGAGAGAGCTGTTTTGGGACAGTGGTAAGTAGTCAAGTCTCAGTGGATGTAGATCTTTATGTGTGCATGTATGGATATATCGATAATATCCTGAGAAGAAATGCAAATCTAATCTATATTTTTCAAGTCAAGGGAATGTTTTGCTTTAAACCGAGATTTGTTGCCACTCCTGAGAGCCTTATTTTTCTTTACAATCTTATCTATCTTAATAATTTGTACATTATATTCCTGTAGATGCATCATGATTCTTCTCACTTTACTTTTTAATTTCTTACACAGGGATGGGGATCTTGAGAGTTTACGCCAGGAAGTCAGTGAATTACGGACCTCTTTGAAAGTAAGCAAGATTGAAGATTGCAGAATTTATAGTTTAAAGAAGCACAGGTATTTAGTCATATCATAAGGGGTTTGATTGCAAGGATGAGTTAGATTATTATAGACATTAACCCATTTATCTTATACATCATTCATAATTTATATTTCTAGACCCATCCCTCATAAAACAAAGAATATTCAGAACTTTTATTTTTTACCTCATGACTTCAGAAATGGTTCAAATCTTTTCCCTAAATGTTTCCTTAGTGCATACCAGCTTGCATTCTATCTATGCTTTGAATTTGTGCCTGATCTAAAGATTTGTTATTTCTCACCCTCTTTCTATCTCTCTCTATATCTGCCCCTCCCTCCTCGCCCCTCCCTCCTTACTCTCAGTCTGTCTATAGTTGTTCTTCTATTTCCTCCTCTTCTTCTCATGGAATGTACTTGTACAGTTGTGCTTACTTTATTTTACCCATTGTCATAATTGTATGATTACTTCTCTTAAGCATAGTACAGCCCACTGGCTTTCTCCCTCCTCCTTGCTTCTTTCAATCTCTCTCTCTCACTTTCTCTCGCTTTCTTTCTCTTTCCCTCTTTCAGCCCCTCTATTTCTTTGCACAGGGTTTTTCAGCTTGGTATACTAATTTAATATGCATGTGTGGTTTATTTTGCATGTTTGTCTTTTGTTTCTCTCTGAAGGAAGAAAAGTGGTATGCTACTGAGTTGAAGAAGGAAGTGGACAGATTAAAGTCTGGGGAAGAACCTGTGTTGATAGTGAGCCAATTGTTCACAAATATTTTAGCTTAGATTTAAAAAAATATCGGTTAAAGAGGAAGTTTACCCTTATGAAAAGTGTATTTTACTAAATGCAGGAAATAAGAAATACATATTTGAAAGTATGAGCAAAATCCACCAAACCATAAGAGAGTCATGAATTCTCAAAACTTTGAAGTTTTTTGAATTCTCAAAATTTTGATTTATAATTAGATGCCCCGTGTAATTATAAATTCCATATTATGGTTCCTGGTGACTGAAAACATTTTTCTTAAAGAAGCTTGTATGAAATGATAAGATGTCCAATGTGGAATGCACAGGTGCAGCAATTTACAATTTTCAGAGAAAATGGCATTTAATGGAATTTATATCACATGACATTAAATTTGTTTTCTTTCTTTTATAAAAACCAACTTTGTCTGAGGCGAACCTCTAATTAGGATTTTTTAAAATATATTTTGGAAGAATTTGTATTTACTTCAGCAAAAAAGATTCTATACAAAGTATTTGGGTATACTGTTGCTAGATACTAATTAATCATTTTAACATCTGACAATAATTCATGTTCTGTTTTAATGTCACTGCAATGGAGAGTTAGAGGTAGCTATAACCAACATTTGCAGACGTTATTACAATCATTATGGACTATAATACCCACTTTAAAATCTGGCATTCAAAAAGAGCAACTTTCTCTTCAATTGGATAATTTGTCTTCATAAAAATTCGAAGCTGAATTCAATAAATGTAGGCATTTCGTACAGATGGCAAACAGAATCCATACTAATATTTGGAGCATGCTAATGGTATATGAATGTTGCTGTAACATAGTGTTTATACATGTATCAAACTATGCACTCACATATACCACATTTACATACTAATTTATGTGAATCATACATTACTAATTGTGACAGCATTTATTTAATTGTTTACATGATGTATGTAATTTGATTGATATTTTGACAGGATGATACAGATTTGTTCAAAGAGCAATTGAAAAAGTCAGAGGAGAGCAGGTCACTCTGTAAGTACATGTTTACTGTGTTTGAAGCTGTCACAAAATTTGTAAAGCTTACTTGTTATCATTTTTTCTTCATAATTTTGAAGATGTATAAATTCGACATGGAAAACTATTATTAAGTTAGAGGAATCCATACAGTATGTAATTGACTAATAGGGAAAGAGAGGACCAGAAGAAATATCCAAATAATTTTTTGTCTCACCTGCGTAGCAGAGTGAGACGATAGGCGCCGCTTTTGTGACGGCAGCGTCGGCGGCGTCAACATCAAATCTTAACCTGAGGTTAAGTTTTTGAAATGTCATCATAACTTAGAAAATATATGGACCTAGTTCATGAAACTTGGACATAAGGTTAATCAATTATCACTGAACATCCTGCGTGAGTTTCATGTCACATGACCAAGGTCAAAGGTCATTTAGGGTCAATGAACTTTGGCCGAATTGGGGGTATCTGTTGAATTCCCATCATAACTTTGAAATTTTATGGATCTGATTCATGAAACATGGACATAATAGTAATCAAGCATCACTGAACATTTTGTGCAAGTTTCAGGTCTCATGATTATGGTCAAAGGTCATTTAGGGTCGATGAACTTTGGCCGATTGGGGGTATCTGTTGAATTACCATCATAACTTTGAAAATTTATTGATCTAGTTCGTTAAACTTGGACATTAGAGTAATCAAGTATCACTGAACATCCTGTGCGCATTTCAGGTCACATGACCAAGGTCAAAGGTCAATGAACTTTGGCCGAATTGGGTATAACTTTTGAATTACCATCATAACTTTGACAGTTTATGGATCTGATTCATGAATCTTGGACATAAGAGTAATCAAGTATCACTGAACATCCTGTGCGAGTTTCAAGTCACATGATCAAGGTCAAAGGTCATGTAAGGCCAATGAACTTTGGCCATGTTGGGTTTTTTTGTTGAACAACCATCATATCTCTGTAAGTTTATTGGTCTAGTTCATAAAAAGTGGACATAAGAGTAACCATGTATCACTGAACATCTTGTGCGAGTTAGAGTAGTTTTCAAAGTCAGCACTGCTGCTATATTGAAGCTTGTGATGCAGGTGAGACGGCCAGAGGCATTCCACTTGTTTTATCCTATTTCTTGTAGAAAAATTTGTGCAGTTCATTTTTTCTGTTTGATATATCAACTGTAACGTACTATTATATGCAGTTCCACACACTGTCCAGTCATTTATATTATATGTATATATATATATGGGCAATTCCACAGGTTGGGACAAATCTGTAACGTGAGTAACCGACACATTCCAAAGATTTGCCAGGAGCATAATAGAATTTCCCAAGTTTTGTTTTTATACAAAGGATAGTCAGACTGTGTACTTTGTTGTGATACGGAGATGTTTAGTTCCTATCAATAATAATGGAGTTACAGCTCCAAGTATGAGTCAAGGTGTCTCCAAATGTAACGTGAGTAACCGTGGAATAGCCCATATATATAGTCATCTCTGAAAATTTTATCACAATGAAATTTTTACTTTCCATGTACGTTTGTGAGTACATGGAAATTTATTTCAAGATTCGTGTTTCTTATGTGTGATTCTTATTTTAACGAGAGTCCCCCGAATGCAATAATTTCCTGACATCACAATATACAATGATAAGCCATTACATCAGCGTAAAATATTATTTTGTCAAATGACACATTGCTCATTATTCTTACTTGATTTAATTTATGATTATACAAACAGTATCTTCTGAGGTTGTACTTTTAAGACAAGATTTAGCAGAGTCCAAACAGACAGCGGCTAATTATAAGACCATCAAAGATGCAATGGAGCAAAAGGCTGCTAGTTTGGTAAGAACAACATTGTCTCTTCTATGTTATTATAATTTCCCCTCTTCGTAAAAAAGATTCAGGGGTGGTATTCTAAATAAACCTTGTAACTTTTCTTGTGTATATTTTTATAACTCTACTAGATAACAGCTCGATAAAATTCTGTCAAATTGGTATTCTGAAAATTGTCTTATCTCTGTAAGGACTTCCCTTATTTTATCTCTGACACGCCCTAATATTTTATCATCAACCAATCATTTAACTTTTTTATATATTAAGGTTAACCAATAGCAGCATCTCTTCAGAAAAATAATTAAGTGCATTATTGACATGACTTATCTTGTGCCCCTGATGCTATGCTTGTGTGCTACTGTGCTAAAAAGTACATGTAGCTGTTATCCCAGTCATATTTTCTCTGAAAAGAAACATCATCTCAAATACCAACCTTTAATTGCTGAAAAGTCTACCAATCCGTCTCTGCAATGTCTTCAAAATGTTTTTTTTTGTATAACGTGATGTTCTTGTGTGATGCAGCAAGAAATTATCATTTTTGACCGAGAAATATCACATGCAACATTAAGTAACATTAGCCCCTACCTCTTATAAAGTTTCTTGCATTTTGCAAGGAAGTTATTCAGGATGCAAAGATAAGAGAATTTTAAGAATACCTTGTATCTCGATATGTTATCTTGCGCACAGAGATATTTATTTGTCGTTTCTAACTTTACGCATCATTATAGCACTGACATCCTACACACTCAGTGAAAGTTACAAGATAAGATAGAATTTTCGGAATTCGGATGTTATTTCAACTCTGAAGATACAAGAATATTTTTCTTCAGACAATTTTCAGAATATGACCCCAGTTTTATTTGATGTATTGCCTGCATAGCAGAAGCGAGATGCAGTGGCGGCAGCAGTGGCGGCGGCAGTGGTGGCGGCAATGGCGTTGGTGATGACATCATCAACATCAAATCTAAGCCAAGGTTAAGTTTTTGATATGTCATCTTAATTTAAATATAAGGACCTATTTCATGAAACTTGAACATCAGGGTATTTGAAGTACCACTGATCATGTCACATGACTTTCAGGTAACATGATTAAGGTCAAAGGTCAGTTTGGTTTAAATTACCTTTAACCATGTTGTAGTATTAATATGAAAAAGATTTTTTATTTTTTTAAAGATAATTAAGAAAAATTAAAAGTCCCTAATCCATACAAAAATTCATGTAATGATTATTGATTATCAGCAAATAGATGAATATAGTGTTGGGTCACTAATACCTAGGTCACATTTGATCTACGGCGGCCGTACGGCGAGTCGACAACAGCCATTTTATTAATTTCAATTCAAACCACCTATATGTAGTTGGTACAAAAATGTTGAAACGGCTGTTTTCGACTCGCCGTATGGCCGCCGTAGAGCAAATGTGACCATGGTATTAGCCAAGGTCAAAAGTATGTGAAGTTGGTTAACTAGTGTCAACTTAAAACAAAAACTTAATTATCATATACTTTTGAAAACAAGTCTTTGATGTGTAATACATTTTGATATAATGGTTAACATGTATCCCAAATCAAATGAGCATGATTAATAAATCTTAAGTTACTTGGTCAAAGCCGAAATTCATTTGAGATCAATTAACTTTGATATAATAAGAACTTTTATTTGTTCCTCACTTCAAAAGCAAATGACACTTATGCAAGATGATAATTGGATATCACAAATGATACTCAACAAAGGAATAGCTTGATTCTATGCGCATTGAAATTGATTATGAAGAGTATTAGCCATGTTAATTCAATTAAGGTCATAGGTCATCTCAGGTAAAAAAACTTAGATGAAAATTCAAGCAAATGGTCATATCCATTAATTTCCTTAATCCTTGAAACAAAGCATCCACAGCATTGTTCCTCATGACCTCGGATTGTTAGATGTGTATTCCAATGATAAATGAAAAATAGAAATAATTAAATGTATTTCAATATCATAATGTCAACAGTCCTAAAATGTTGAATTGCATGATGCATGCAAGACTTCCAGGGGCATTTAACTTATTATCTATGTAAGAATGAGACTGAAAGAATCAACTCACTGATTCTTTATGAGAAATAGCCTTGTTAAAATGAAATGAAAACTCCATTGTAAAATATTATTGAATTATAGGGATATAGTTTTAGTAATTAAGACGATGATAATGCACCATATGAAGCGTTCTTAATACTCTTATCCTTACTTTAGCGGGTCTGTCATTCAGGCACACATGTATAATCAATATAGTATGTAATGCAGTATTGTAAGAAAATAGTTGGTATTGCAAATGCTTATGTTTCTTGGCATTAATTCTATTCTATAGACTTGATAGTTTGTTGCACAGTATAGTATGTTTCAAGTGTGTTATTAGTATCATGTTGGTCTCGAAATCCTGACTGGTATTTTCCTTTGACGTCAATAGGCAGCTGATATTGCTACAATACGAGCAGAGCTAGATGAAGAGAAAGGACATCATTTAGCTCTCAAAGAAACCTTGCAACACACTCAAGTAAGTCAGCATTTTGTTTTTTCTTTGCCATAATGCTATTTATAATATGAAAATACAGCAGGATAATCTACTACTCCTAATAATTTTGGAACTCTGTATGAAATTTTAATGCTCTTGTTGAATATGAAGAATATTATGTAGAAATATTAGATTTATAGGTAAACAAGAAGAATGTCATCATGATTGTTCTGAATTTGTACATTTTGTTCTTGTGTTTGACCATTTTAAATCCATTTTATAACTTTCAGTTTGAGCTGAGGGACAGGGAAAATCAAATCAAGGTCTTGGAATCGCAAGCATTACAAAGGTAAAGTTATTATTATTATAAATTAGCATGAAGTACACTATGAATGATAATATTTAGACATGAAATAATTATGCGCCTAGTTCAAAGGTTTGGTAGTATTGGGTTTAGTTGATACACCAGCACCAAACAAAGAATGATGCTGTTGCTAGAACTGATATTAATAGATGTGACATTAAGAGAATACAACAGACCATGGCCCACACTGTTCATAAAAATATTAATTTGCTTATCATAAGTCTTGGAAATATTTGATTAACTTTTGTGTTGACAATAAGATGTATGAAAATTTATCCTTCCTGCTCTGATTATACAGTATGTATCTGACCAGATGACAATGGTAGCATGGTGTTATTGGATGGTTTATAATGGTGATTAATTTATGTTTTATAATGGGAAATCTTTTTAAGAGCTCATATCTTGTATATTGCTTGAAGTTTGCTTCAAGAATGAGTATTATTATTTTGAGATAACAAGCTTCGTCATCATTTTGAATGTATTTTGTTGAAACAAATATTACCTTAGAACTGCTGATGATGACATCCTAGTTTTAAAGAAAGAGTTGGTTAGTATACAAACTTTGATGGACCAGATGAGTCTTGAAGCTGAAGCAGAAAAGAAGGAGCTAGAAAAACAATGTGGTGAACTCAAAACAAGGAATGAAGAGTAAGTATACCAATATATTTTTTATCTATTTAATCTCAATATTGTCCTCAGAGACAATGTGTGTCAGGAGATGCATCAATGTAACTTCCATGCTCTTTGTTTTAGGATTTTATGTACTGTTGATCCCTAATGAACATAGATGGTTCTTCTTCATGGTCATGTTTTTATAATTTTGTGTAATTTATGTTTCTTTACAATATGGAAAATAGTTTGAGCTGGTCTTTGTTTTCATCTATAGACTTGAAAATGAAATCCTGCAACCAAACGACAAACAGTAAACAAGCTTGTTTAATCTTAAATTAAAGATATTTCTCATCATCTCAAAGACTTCAATCTAGTTTTTATGAATGAAACAAAAGGTTTGATTGTTTTAGCATTGTTCATAGAATATTGTCAAAGCAATATTCTATAGAACAATTTCATAGTGAGTTATTTCCCATTTCTGCATTTTACTTTTTGGCAGACTCTTCATGTATGTAGAATCATGGACTTGTGAAAAATTCCCAAGTTTAGCACAACGAATTTACAAGTTTTGGGCGCTCCTTATTTATCCTATGTATGTATGTATGTATATATGCAATTGTTTCCTCCTTAAAGGACAAGTCCACCCCAACAAAAACTTGATTTGAATAAAAAGAGATAATTTCAACAAGCTTAACACTAAAAATTTCATAAAAATCGGATGTAAAATAAGAAAGTTATGACATTTTAAAGTTTCGCTTCATTTCACAAAACAGTATTATGCACATCTCGATTGGTATGCAAATGAGGGAACTGATGACATCACTCACTCAGTATTTCTTTTGTATTTTATCATATGAAATGTGAAATATTTTGATTTTCTCGTCATTGTCATGTGAAATGAAGTTTCATTCATCCCTGGACACGTGGAATTCCATTATTTTAACATTTTGTGCTTCAGGCAAGGAGGTCCTAATCATCAAATTCGTAAAAATTGAAATATTGTATAATTCAAACAATAAAAAACAAAAGAAATAGTGAGTGACATCATCGACTCTCTCATTTGGATATAACTGGCTCGTCCATATAACTATTGTTAAAAATAAGCAAAACTTTGAGATGTCATAACTCATTTTGCATCCGATTTTGATGAAATTTTCAGCATTGTGCTTGTCTGATTTTTCTCTATTGATTCAAATGAACATTTTTCTGAGGTGGACTTGACCTTTAATATGTATACCTATCTTCATTACAGGGCAGATGCTAAGATTAAGAATTTACAGACAGAGATAGAGAGTGCTCCTAAAAAGGAAGAAGTTTTAAAGTAAGCCATTTTATTATTTGTTATTTTTGTCAATGATAGAATAAACTTATGATGTTGAGGTTTATATACTTCCTTTTTGGGGGGTGTATTAAATACATGTTTTGTTCTTAATTTTATTTTACTCTGATTGTGCATAATTTATCTAATTTTTTTAGAAACACCATTCTTACAATCAATTTTGTGTACTCTTATTTTCCATGTTCTAATAGGTATCTATGTCATTTATCATCATCCATTCTACTAAGGGAAAAACTCACTAGAATCTTAATGTATGTTTGTTCCATTGTTAGATTACAGTCCAGTATCAATGAGACATCATCCAGTAGTCAAGCCTTACAACAACAGCTCAAAGAAACTACAGAGATGAATAATAGCTTACAACTCAAACTCACTGAGGTTTGTAGTCACTATTGTTATTATAATCAAAATATGAAAGTATATATATAATGTTCTATTCCTCATTTATTTCATCCCTATCCACTTTGGTCTTTCCCTTCATTTGTATATGCATTTCCCCATACAACAAACAGAATAACAAAAACAACATTCACATGGGAACATACATTCAGATATTTCAAGGGAAAATATCTGTCATGTATCCCTGAAAGCATTTTTTTTAGATTAATAATTTATATCCCACATGTGCATCCTTGTCAATTTGTACACAGGCACAGGGACATTTAAGAGAAACAGAGGTTTTAAAGGAGAAAGTACAACAGGAGCTAGACTTCACCCGCCAGCAGTTCCAGCGAGATATAAGCACAAAAGACAACCAAAGTTCTGATCTACAGATTCAAATGTCAAAGGTATGATAGGGAAAAATACAGGGGAGCTATAGGATGATATTTGAGTGAGGCTGCGTTTATGCAACCTCAAGCAGGAATCACAATTTTAATTATGATTCAAAAGACAAACATGAATCACAATACCAAACAATCAGGGTTTAGACGACCTTCATTCTTAAAAGGCTATTTCTCCTCTATTTGGGCCGATCCAGTGCGCATTCACAGTGCACAGTTTGACACAGGTATTTCACACATGTTTCGGCTCTTGAAAAATCAATCTTTTGCTTTCAGAATTCATTCTATCATACCTCATTTTGTTTATTTCTATTCATCTTGTCGGTTTATAGAAGATGGTGTTTGGAAGTGAATTTCAGCGTCGATCCAATTTAATATTGACACTGTTTACTCAAGAACAACTGAGATCATTATCTGTCCAGTTGCCTCATTTACTAGAACTTAAAGTTGAAACCGTGACAAAAAAAATGAAAAGCCATGGAAGATGTGGTGACCAACAAAGAACTTGAATGCACATGACAAGAAATGCATGCATTACACAGTATGACATACACAGAGCATAACGTGCACCTTGAGCTTGACGAGTCACACCGGAATAAGCCTGACACAGTGATGTCATAGAATCTTGATTCAAATCACGATCTCATCTCTACAACTTTTTTTTTGTGATTCTACAGAAACATCTTTCCAAACGCCCCTTTTTCTGTGTTTCATGTATGTGACATGAAAGACGTTTATTTTCACTTTTGACCCAAAACAATCATGATTCTGCAGAATCATGATTTTAGGGTAAAAAAAAGTGGCGCATAAACGCACCCTAATATTATTGAACTTATTTCTGTTCTGTAAACTGGAATTCTTATTTGGTTTTAATTTTACATTGTTCTGAATGTATTTGGCATATATGGTGTGTTTTTATGTAGCCAATTATTCAATACAAATTTCTAACAATGTCATATTTATATACTATGTTTATTCATGTCCTTCAGTTCATTGCAGTCTTCTTCTTTCAATCAGTTTATACTTATTTGCATATTTTCTAACTCTATGTTACCTCCTCTAAATATATTAATTCTGTTCAAGATTTATTGAAACATGATTGCAGCTTGACAGTTGAATTGAATACTGATTCACAAAATAAAATAATATACACATCCAATGAACTAAAAGACAAAATTTCAAATATCATGTCAGAATGCAAATTGTTATATTGGCATTACATCCATCTTTATTGTTTCCAAAGGCCAGTGATAAGCTACAGGAATTGGAAGTTGCCAATCAGAAGCTGAAGCAAGAACTTGAATTTAGTGAGCAGCAACATCAGCATCAACTCATCAGCAAAGAGAATCAAAATACAGAGTTACAACAGCAGGTAGACAAGGTATGTAGAATCATTTGAACAAGATTTGATGAATTGTCACAGACTAACATGATTTACATCTTTAACATGTGGCCTACTGCAGTTGGATGGCTCATGTAGAAGCCTGTGAGAATTACAGAATTCAGTAGTCTACAGGTTTATTGTGTATTATATCCATCATAATTATCTAGACAGATGATTGGTCTAAACCCCGTCATGTGACCAAAGATAGTTCAAACCAATATAATGAAATTGGCAGAATTTGGAAAGAAATTTATTTTTTTTATTTGTGTTGGTAGAATAGAGAGGAGTGAAAATCCTTACACTGATTCTTATGAATAAGGCTAGGAGCTGCTTGTTTAGAATGATCATTAAATTCATTTATTATGAAACTTGAGATTACCATATATCTAGGTGTAAAATGTCTAAGAGAAGATGCCAACAATCATGTACATATCTTCAGGGATTTTTTTGTTGTTCAGGTTAATATTTCATGGTTTAGTTTTATGTTGGTTGAATAACCTCATTTTATTGTTCATGATCATAATAAAGACATGGTTCACCATCACTTAAGAGAAAATAAATTTTATTTGTGATTACATGCTGCTCTATGTATTTTGTACTTTGCCTTACATAGCTCCAAGCATCCATCGATGACAGAGACAATGAGATGGAAAAACTTCGAAAAAATTTATCTGAGAGTAGACTATCCGGTGAAGATCAAATCAGACAGACTGAACAAAGGCTTACATCTCTCAAACTAGAGCATAATAAAGTAAGTTATAATTGAGTTACAGTCTTTTACAAAAACCTCTCAAATAAGAGCACAGCAAACTGAGTCAAATTATGTAATATTAACTGGCTTTGAGGGGCACACCTAGTATATTGCCAACAATAGAATCATATTGGCCCGAGTCTTTGGACGAGGCAATATGGTTTTTATGGGCAATATATTTTATGTTTCTCGAAAGAAGAGCCAGTCAATATTTTTATTATCCAAATCAGACATCTCAAGCAAAATCGTGAAAATTGACATATTTTATCCTTTAAGAATATGATTTTGTTTGTTTTTTTCATATTGAGCAGACTGTGGCTCTAAGCTAAACCATTGTGTTCTATCTGCAAGGTTGCAGTATTGACATTATGACATATATTTCGTTGCGCTGATCAAAATGACAAGAATCTCTACCTACTTGCCCTCAGATGCCTAGATGTGAGACCAGGGAAAATACAAAGGTATAATTTGCGTCACCTCTACACGCAAATTTAGTACATGCAGAAAATACAAATGATATGCCTATCCCTTCCTGATATTTATGAAATCTAAGGCAATACAGTTTTGTAAATGATCAATTCAGATGACTGATTCGGGTAATAATACCTTATAAACATAATTCACCATCATCATGCTTAGCATTTTCTAAACCAGTTAAATCATATATTTATCCACATTTATCTGCTTTTTCTCTATAGTCCTTTTCCAGAGAAATGTGTAACAAATCTGCTGTTATATGAATTTCATCTTGTTTGTTTTGGCAATTAACTCACTCAATCATTCATGTATATTCTGTATTTGTGTGCTATATATTTTCTTATTGACTTATTTTTTTCAGATTGAGGAAGCTTTGAAGGAACAACAGGGTTTAGTGAATTCTCTACAACAGCAGCTTGATACAACCAAACACCAGTATGAAGAAGAGAGTAACCGTAGTGATGACCTGGGGTCACAACTAAGAGACAAAGAGGCCCTATTAGAGGAAAATACAAGAAATCTTTCAGAAAGGTAGAAGACTATTCAATCATTAAAAGACATTCTTCTTGGTGAATTTATAAATTTTATGTTCTCAAGAGTGCTGTAACTAATAAGAATATATTTCATGGCTTCATCTATGTCGCAATTGTGGCAATATAAGTAAGATTTGAATAGTGTTGAAAGAGGTGTATGCCATCGCTTTTTGACAGTTATTTGATGTTGCTTTGTTTTCACTGTATGAATATTTATTTTCAGAGATGTTAAAATATCAGATTTGGAGAGTGCAATTCAGAAGCAAAAAGAGGTTAATGACAAAATGGAATCAGAGAAAACAGATCTAATATCACAGGTAAGTCTGAATCTTCTCTTTCAAAACAATTCATGCAAATCAATTGAAATTTGAAGTTACATTGAAGTTACATTTCTTGTCATTGTTTTTAAAAATTAACTAGGGATTTTTGACAAAGAGTTACAGTCTAATTAAAAGTTGTGTTTTGGTGCATGCACATGATATGTAACAAGCAGTTTAATTGATTATTATACGGTAGCATGCGACCTATGATCATCATCTGACCAATGGGACAATACATAATATACCACACACAGACCTTTGTGAAACTACCCCAGGGTACTATCTCAATAGAGATTGTCATCTATGATAGTAATCATAGTTACAGATCCTTTTAGCCAATCATAGTAAAGGATTCCGCCCAAATTTGTTTTGCTTTCAACTTTAATTCAAAGCATTACAGCATTAAAGAGAAGTAGAGCACCATAAATGATAAAGATAGTAGTCATTCTCATATGTTATTTTTTCTCTGATATAGATTCAGGCAGGAGAAGGAGTTGAAACTGTCATTCAGCAACTTAAACAAGAAGTAGTAAGTTCTTTTTTTTTTCTATACCCTTTGAATAATAATGTAGAATACATGTAGCACTTTTTTTTCTTGACATTTCTTTTTATACCATGATGCACTGTAATATACCAGAGCCACCAGTAGGCATCATATGATATAAATGATAAATGTCAGCCACGTTATTAGTGGAACAGCCAATCAATGCTGATTTTATTGTGAAACTTGAAATGTTACCAAAGTACTACCTTTTCACATACACTTGTGCAATATATATAGTTGTAATGACATCATTTTCTGTGTAAATCATAGGATGTTTTCCAAAAGGAAGTATCTGATTTGAAAGCAAGTAAAGAAACACAGGCTGAGGAACATCATGAGAAAACAGAACAGCTATATAAACAGCTCAAAGAGGTAAGATTTATAATCAATCTTCTTAGTTTAGTCTAGAAACATGTGTTTTCAATGATTCATTTTAATCTGATCCATATTCATGAATTTTGAGACAGAGGAACCAGTTGTATTTGAGTTACTTTTGTGGATAATACTGTTAAAATGTTTAAAAGATTCAAAGTGTCACTTTTCTTGTACAATTTAAAGGCTATCCTGACATAATATGAGGGGGGTTCAGTGGTTATTTATGAATATTGTTTTATATGGTAGTATGATGAATGCATTTTTCTTGCAAGTTATTTCTACCATTATTACCATTGTACATGCAATAAAGATAATGTAAAGTATAAACATTAATTTCCTTGTAATATTTAGCTTCTAGTTGCACATTTTGCTCTATATTCTTAATATTAAGGCCAAGAGTCAACTTGAATCTGAGAAATCCAAACTAGAAAGGACAGAGACAAATCTTGCTGATACAACCAGCAAGTTTGCAAGCATGCAGGAAAAACTTGTTGCTACAGAAGCTGACGTCAAATCAAAGGTAAGATTGCACTTTCATTTTTCGGTACAGATTTCAGCCCATAGATTTTTAAAATCTATGTTCCAAGTTTTATGTTTTTTATTGAGCAGGGTGTTCATGACAACAAAATGTTACTTATCTTGGAGCCTTTTTTGTTTTGCACAAAATATGTGAAGAAAAAATGAACAAAAATCATTTGTTAACAACTTTTATATTTTATGAGTTCTGATCTGAAACATGGTCTTTTAAGTTTTTAATGATATTATTATTGCATGTAGTTAATGAGGGTTCCTCTTGCTTTGAAATAAATCTCTGACATGATATGTTACCTTTTTTTCTAGAATGAATTATTACTTGCTGCTGAAGCATCCCTTGCTACCCAGAGAGCTGATCTTGAGAGTCATCTTAGAACATCACAAACAGCTCTTGAAGATAAACAGAAAGATATGGATAGGATCCAACAATTACTCCAACAGGTAGGCGTAAATATGATGTTTCCCTTATAACAGTAAAAGCCTCTCTTTATGATTGGCTTTTTAGTTGTTAGTATTCTTTTTTTTTATCCTGAGACAAAACAATTAATGGATTTTCAAATATTCTATATCAAGAATTCATTTTGCTATGTACTCTTAGCTCTGCCTTGCAAATGTTTTGTGAATGAACTTTATTGTTTTTTTTTCAGAACTATAGAATTCAGTATTGCCTTTATCTTATCATCTTTATTTTTATTTAGGAATATATTTTATTTGCTGGAAATCATTAAACATACATCAACAAGTGCAATGAGCACCTAGCTAACTTAGGCGGATACTGGTGCTTTACATGAAGCGTCCATTAATATTTGTATTAACTTTATAAGTATCAAAGTTCTTTTATCAAATCCTTTACCCCTCGCTGATCTGTTATAATTGTTTATATTTTCATAGTTTTCTTTTCCATTTCAATGATTTTGTTTTCTCAGACCAAGGAAGAATTATCTTCATCAAAGGACCAGGTCAAAGGTCTTGAAACACAGATACAAGAGGTCAAAGGTGAACTGACCAACAGCCAACATCAATACTCCTTATTACAAACAGATCTGAAGAATAAGGTTAGTCATACTGGTCAATGATGATAAATCTTTATGATAAGATAGAATTCATGATGATTTGTATAATTATTTGTTTATAAGTTGGATAATAGATTAGTCCAGTCAGTATTGTTGTTAGATGGGTGCTCCAGGCTGAAAGTAATATTAGATATCTTCATAAATAGAGTAAAATTAAAAGAGCAAATTGCTGAAAATTCACAAATATTAAAGTTATTGAGTTTTAAAGTTAAGCAATATTTTGTGAAAACAATCATATGCTCGCCTTCATGAATATTCATTAGGTGGGCTGATGTCATGTTCCCACTTTCCTTTTTCTTATATTATTACATGATTCATTGATTAATATCTTGGTTGCTGATTAATTCTTTGCTCTGTTACAGGACAGCCAGATGTCATCAATTGAAGCTTCTAAAGATGCGCAGAAAGTAGAGATGGATGAGAAGATAACTAATATTCAAGCAGTGGTCACTGAGAGACAAAAAGCTCTTGATCTTATCACTGAACAATTCCAAAAGGTAAGTCTTTCAAATAGCTCTGTCTGCCATGAAGTATTCACATATTGTGTTCAGAAGTGGACATTACAATTTTGTATAATAAGAGGATATTGCCCAAACCTTCATCTACTCATATAGTCATATACAATTTAATTACATTATAGGATGAATACTTTTGGGCTATGCACTTGTGTGCTTGAACATTTCTTAATCAATTTACTTTGATCAGTGTAAGTGTAATTTGACTGATTAGAAAATCATCATGGGTACATTCACTCTCATCAGTTACCAGAAAAATGGAAGTATGTGTATATTTTATTTCTTAAAAGTAGTGTAAAGAGCCAGTATGTAAATAATACATCAGTATCATCTTACATTCCATTATCAAAAAGTGTAATGGTCATAGATGTTTTCTGAGCCATTAAATTCAGATTTAGCTTTTAGCACCTTATCTCAGTAATGTTTTCATACTAAAATATCCTCTTTATTACTTACTAAAGCTATAATCAAAGAGTTTTCTTGATATTTTTAGCACATTCTATGCTTGAGAAGGGGTTTTATAGAATAACAGAAGTATATACAAGTGTAATCATTTTTTCTCAGCATAACATAACAACAAGCAAATGACATAATGAATAACATATGCATATATACAATTTAAAGGCTATCCTGATACAACTTTTTTTTTTGGGGGGGGGGTTCAGTGGTTAGTTATAAATATTGTTTTATATGGTAGTATGATGAACGCAGTTTTCTTGCAAATTAGTTCTACCATTATTACATACAGTGAAGATAATGTAAAGTATAAACATTAATTTCCTTGTAATATTTAGCTTCTAAATGCTCATTTTGCTCTATATTCTTAATATCAAGGCCAAGAGTCAACTTGAATCTGAGAAATCCAAACTAGAAAGGACAGAGACAAATCTTGCTGATACAACCATCAAGTTTGCAAGCACGCAGGAAAAACTTGTTGCTAATGGACAAACATAAGCAATTTTCATTGGTGACCCTATCAAAATTTGTGATGAACAATCATTTATTTTATCCAGTAAAACATAATTCAATATTCTTGACATCGTAAATGTTTTAGTCGAGAAAGTGAATTGTGACATTCACTTTGGGGATTTACGAAAACCTAAAGATAGCCTTTAATCTAAATAAGCAATTAGATCATCCTTTGTGACAATGATGCAGGTAATGATAACAATATGCAACATGACAAATATACCTGGCCTTGAGTGAATATGGCAGGAATTATTCATCCGAGGTTGGACAGGCATTACTATTTTTCCCAAGGGGTGAAGCTCCGAGGGAAAAATAATAATTTTGCCAGTACAGCAATGAATAATTCTCTCTATACTTTCAAAATAAAGGCCTGGTATATTTGTTTTATATCCTATTTTGATAAGCTAGAGCAATAGATCTTGATAATCTAGTTCATGTATTGGTAGTTCATCCTTTTTTAATCTGAATTAAGGTGACCCTGCTGCACTGACTGACCTACTTTTCCTGATGCCACATGTTCAGCATGCGGAACGTGTGATACTTTCGTCGTCGTGATCTGTGACATAAATGATTGAATAGTGCACTATTCCATCCTTGATGTCTTGGAATAGCAATTTTCTTTAGTGGGCATTTCATTTTCAAGATCATCACAAAATAGTGAGAATATGCTTGTCATATGATGCTATTTCAACCAATCAGCATACATGATTTAATGTAAGTAGGATATAATGCTTAATATCTTATTGTTCTTTTTAGACATCTAAAAATCTGACATCATGTGAGTCTAAGCTAGCTCAGACTGAAGCTTCTCTTCAAAGCACTCAGGATCAATTAGCTTCCACCAACAGCAGTTTAGCTAAAACAAAAGAAGAACTATGCTTCACTATGGAAAGCCTGGAGTCTAAGTCTACTGAGTTATCAGACCTCAAAACAAATAGTGAAAAGGTAACGGGGACACATTCAAATTAAACAGAAGAGAGTAATACTATTTATTAAATTGTAAGAGCCCTTTGAGTACATGCTGCCAGAATCAATAGCATTTATTTAATCAGTTTCAAATGTGTAATTTCATTCCTTCAGTAATTTTTCAAAAACAATTTACATGTATTTCATGATATAATATTGAGTTTAGTCCCTCTTCAGAGTTTTAATCATCTTGTATATTTTGTTTTGAAATATCTATGTATTTTGTTCATTCCCCAATTTTTGAATGACATAAAATGAATGAATCTTTAGAAATAACAACCTTACTCCTATGAAAAATGTTACCAAATACATATTTCCCTCCACATTGCAGTCAATTGGTGAAAGCAAAGCCACGATATCAAGATTACAGCAGGAGAGAGAGGAGGTAGAATCAAAACTTAATTCCTCTAATGCACAACTTCAAAATCAGGTAAGTTCTCAAAGCAATCTACAAGACATACAGTGTGGCTGTACTTTAATCATATTACAGGGGTTTTCTCTGCTATTAGCCTAAAAGTTTAAAAGTCATCACATAAATGTTTTCTTTGCTATGATTGATTACAGCATAAAATCAAAACATTTTGACAACTTTCTTCTTTGAATAATAAAATAGACAGATTTGGGAGTCTCACTAGTCTGGGTGAACACCATTCATCTTTATTCTGTCTCATCCACTTTCTATATTTCCAGCCAGTTTAATGCCAACAGTACTTCGCAATAAATCCATGAATTGCACTTTTTATTTCATTTCAGTTAACAATAGTGATGGAAGAAAAGAATAATCTTCAAGAAACTTTGAATTCTCAAGACACTACTCTGCAAGACAAGGAACAGATCATCAAACAACAAAAAGAACAACATGTACAAGAAAAGGTTTGAACATTCCAATTTTGCCAGTCTCTTTGTGCCTTCTACCATTCTGCTTTTCTCTTTTCTTTCCCTTCATTTTCCTTCCCTGTTCTCCATCTTTCTTTTCTCCTTATCATTTTTTTTATTATTCTATTTTACTGGTGTTTTCTGATTCCATTATAGCTTCCTCCCTTGCCAATTAAAAACAAATTGTTATGTGATAAATCAACTTTCCTTTCTTATCCCTGTCCCAAACTTTTGTGATGTAACCATTATCATATTTATGATTGCTTTACATTTTTCTCTCCTATGTTTTCAGGCCAAGTTCACAGAAGAAATGACTCACAAGCTGACTTCTGAGCAAGCTAAAGTCTCAGAGTTAACCACTGCTCTTGATGCTACTCAGATGCAGCTTGTTGAAGCTAAGGTAAGTGTGTCATCATTGCTTAGTGTTCCATGAAGATTGTTCAGACATGGTTCAGGCAGCTCCTACAAAATAATAACTACATGATGGCAGTATTGCTTTGAATGCAAAGTTAATGAAAACAGCACTGCTTTCTTGTTGATTACAGTCAAAATAAATATGTTAAATGTGATTGATAGGGATTTTTTACTTTATTGCTATTAAGAAAGCATGGATACTTGTAAGCAAACAACCAAAGGGACTTAAGGTCTTTCTGAGGGGCCTGTTAGTGACGACATATGCCCACCAAAGGGAACTAGTGCATCAAGAATCTGAATCGGATTGTCCAAGATCGTGCCATTCTGACACCTTTGGCTTCCTGATATCTGAAGTCTTCAATACATTTTGTCTTTAATTTATTGTATAGCATTCTACAAACTCTTTAAGTAATCCAGTGTCCATTATTATAACATAGTTTGAAACATGCTTGTTTCAGTATAACTTTGATTTAATATGAAAAAATATCAGTTCATTCTAATCATTGAATGTGTTTTGTATAAAATGATTTACACTTTGCATGCTATTGATCAAATTTTTATTTGACCTTGTTGAATTCATTTAGGCTGGATTAGCAGAGAAGACACAATCAGAGTTAGTTTTGACAGATCGAGTATCAGAGCTTGAAGCAAGCCGAGTCTCACTTCATGCTGATCTTACTGCTGAACAACAGAAGACTGCTAGTTTGAAGAAACAAACAGAGCTTCAAGATGGTACACTTGCAGATAGTGTAAGTGATTGATATATAATACATCCAATTTAACCGTTGAACATCCTTTTTCCATCCATTTACATAAAAGTATTAGAATCAAGCATTTATAAAAATCTGTTTTTCCCTCTGAACAGGGAAACAATTAAAACAAATCTATTATGTGTTAATAATATTAATAGAATGCCTCAAGGAAATCAGAAGTGTTTATTTCATGTATCAATAATCACAAACTATTTATCAATATAGTATTTCCAAAATAAAGGCAGAGCTCTTATTCTGTTTTGATTTTAAAGTTACAAGTGAATGAGAGATGTATATTTTTTAAGATCATTATAGAAGATCAAACATAAATGGAGATAATGAAAAAAGATGTGTTCTTTTTTATGAATATTAGAAGGACGAAAAAAAGAAAACATGGATAGAAGTCCTTACAATATTCATTTATTTCATAGTCTGATTTGATATGACATTAAAATGCTGTGGCAATCATATTCATGGTTTCATAAGTTCTTTGATATTGATTATTCCATCATTAAAGATAAATAAATTGCAATGATATTTATGTAAAGAAAGCAGTGATTTATTGTTTGATTTTCTCTGATTTTTTGTGAAATTATTTTTAATTATTTTAGATTGCCAAGTGTGAGCGTCTGGAACAGCAGATCATCACCAAGGATAACATACAGAAAGATATGCAACAGAAGATTGAGGTAATGCATTATACATTACAGAACTTCAACCGGGTTGCAGTATCAACATTTGAATTTAACCACTGCATGATTTTTAATATATAATTTAATATTGAAAGTATAATTATATTTGCATAAACTTATATACAATCGTTATCAGGTATCAGTTATTAGAGTAAGGAAATTTCAGGTCACTAGGTCAAAGGTAATTTAAAGTAAATGAATGTATTATCACAATTTTATTTTGATGGATGGATTAAAAAAATTCTTTTTAGGAATAATTATTCATCTTAGTTGTTTTCAACAGCAATTTCTTAATTGATTACAAATGAATTGTATGCAATACCTCTTAGTCATGGTGATCGAGTTAAGGAAAATTTGTGACAAGTTTTCATAACATAGAAATCTATTATAAAAATATGAAGTTGATATGAAATATATCTTTTCATTTCTCTCTCAGATATTAGAGAAAGATTTGGCAAAGGAATGTGAACTATGTAGGAATTATGAAATTCAAGTGGTTAAACTGGAATCCAAGATCAAGGTATGTCTATAAATTCAAATTATTATTTTATTCCATTTTATTTGTTTTTTGGATTATTTTGTTTTCTTTGTTTTTGTCTCACCTGCATAGCAGAGTGAGACTATAGGCGCCGCTTTTCCGATGGCAGCGGTGTCAACACCAAATCTTAATTGAAGGATAAGTTTTGAAATGACAGCATAACTTAGAAAGTATATGGACCTAGTTCATGAAACTTGGCCATGAGCTTAAACAAGTATTACTGAACATCCTGCCTGGGTTTCAGGTCACATGACCTAGGTCAAAGGTCATTTAGGGTCAATGAACTTAGACCATGTTAGGGGAATCAACATCAAAATCTTAACCTAAGGTTAATTTTTTGAAATGTCATCGTAACTTAGAAAATATATGGACCTAGTTCATGAAACTTGATATAAGAGTGATCAAGTGTCTTTGAACATTTTGTCCAAGATTCAGGCCACATGACCAAAGTCAAAGTTCATTTAAGGTCATTGAACTTAGGCCATTTTAGAGGTAATTATTAGATTGCTGTCATATCTTTTCAAAGTTTATAGATATAGTGTATAAAATGTGGATATAGGGGTAATCAAGTTTCACTGACAAGTTTTAGGTCACATGATCAAGGTCAAATGTCAATGATCATAGTATTGTATCATTATATGAATGGTGTTTTTTGTGATTAATTATTCTGTAGTAGTTTTAAAAGTCAGCACTGCTGCTATATTGAATCGTGTAATGGAGGTGAGACCGCCAAGGCATTCCACTTATCTATTTGTGTAGTCCCCTATGACAAGTAGCTTTAATCTGCCCATTATTTGAGCTGCCTCCTTTACTGTGTGTGATGAGCTGGTTATATTCTTAGTGACGGACCTCTTTTTAAGAAAAAAAAATAGAATCATACTAAGAAGAGAAAGAATATTAGAAAGAAAAGGGATGTTTCTGGAGTTTATTTCTCCTTTTGTGAGCTTTTTAGATTTAAAAATATAAATACCAAAGAATACTATAAGTGGAAGAAGCTATTACTGGGACATCTTGTTAGTGTTAAAGTGATGCAAAATTTTAATATTTCACCATTTAGATTCATTATCATTCTTTTACTTCACTTTACCGGGCATGGAGGCTCAGTGGTAGAGCGTCCGCCTCATATGAACGGGATAGGAGGTCGTGGGTTCTATCCCTGGCCATACCAAAGACTTATAAAAATGGGACCTTCTGCTTTGTTGCTAGGCACTCAGCACTTAGATTGGAGAAGGTTGATAATAACATATTATATTAAGGAGGGCCCGCTGGAAGAGCAGTTTTCTAGGTGAAGTGGCTACCCTGGGTAAACAAAATGTTATTATCATTATCATTTAGGCTTGTTGTTTTGTTTGTAGGAGCTTGATGATAAATCTAGTGCTCTTCAGACAGAGGTTGAGAGTCTTCATACATCACTTACTAAGACAGAAGAAGACCTAGAAGTTGTTAAAGGCAGTGAGGCTTCTCTTTTATGCAGTGTCAAAGGCTTGCAAGAGGTGTCATATTTTAATTTTCATTGCTTTTTTTTTAATATTTTTTTAACTTATAGCCAGCATACATATGTTACATTGTACATGTACTGTTGCAGTGGAAGTCTTTCTACCAATATTTGGTATAGATTAAATTATGATATTCATTTGATACAGAACATTTGTAGACTGATATGTGTTCAGGTCATGGTGCAAAAGTCCCTTTGGATTTAAGTGAAGATTCAACTTGAAAATGATGCCTTAAAGTCAGATACAAGGAAGGAACCAATATGTACCTAGTCTAATATGCATAAAATATCCATTATCTTAACTCAATATGTGATTGCTCCCATTTCCAGGACATGCAGTTTAGGGGTATTTGAGAGGTGAATTGACCCAACAATTTTGAGAAATTAAGATATATTAAAGGGTTTGTGAGTAGCTGTCACACACATGCCCATGCCAACATTTTTCCAAACAAGGATGTCACAGAAGTTGTAATGCAAATCTTAAAGCAGTCTAGTAAATAAAGATATGCACTGTATGTTCAAACAAAATGAAATGACTGGATTCTCAAGCATTCATGGGTGTAGAAATAAGGCTCAATGTAACAGTTTTATTTGACCTAAATATTTTCCAGATAAAAAGCTCCTTAGATCACAAAGTCACTTCACTAGAAAGTACACTGCAAGATAAAGAGAAATCATTTAGTGAAGAAAAGGTAAGATCAATTTTGATGTAGTGATATTAAGACATAATTCACTTTAAACAGCTTCCTAATTTTTTGACATAAGTCTAATGTATATCTTATTAAGCAATTAGTTTTATTTACTGATAGAATTCACGTAAATCTTCATTATCATTTTTCCCTTTCTGAAAATTTCTTTATTTCTTGTGAACTTAGATTAAAGGGATGGTCCGGACTGAAAATATCTATATCTTAATACATAGAATAGAATTCACTGAGCAAAATGCTGAAAATTTCATCAAAATTGGATAACAAATAATAAAGTCATTGAAGTTTAAGTTTAGCATTATTTTGTGAAAACAGTCGTCATGAATATTCATTAGGTGGGCTTATGATGTCACATCTCCACTTTCCGTTTTCTTATGTTAATACATAAAATCATATTTTTTGTCTCACCTGCGAAGCAAAGTGAGACTATAGGCGCCGCTTTTCCGACGGCGGCGTCAACATCAAATCTTAACCTGAGGTTAAGTTTTTGAAATGACGTCATGACTTAGAAAGTATATGGACCTAGTTAATAAAACTTGGCCATAAGGTTAATCAAGTATTACTGAATATCCTATTAGAGTTTCATGTCACATGACCAAGGTCAAAGGTCATTTAGGGTCAATGAACTTAGACCATGTTGAAGGAATCAACATCGAAATCTTAACCTGAGGTTAAGTTTTTGAAATGTCATCATAACTTAGAAAATATATGGACCTAGTTCATGAAACTTGGACATAAGGTTAATCAAGTATCACTGAACATCCTGCATGAGTTTCACGTCACATGACCAAGGTCAAAGGTCAGTTAGGGTCAATGAACTTTGGCCGAATTGGGGATATCTGTTGAATTCCCATCATAACTTTAAAATTTTATGGATGTGATTCATGAAACTTGGACATAATAGTAATCAAGCATCACTGAAAATTTTGTGCAAGTTTCAGGTCTCATGATTAAGGTCAAAGGTCATTTAGGGTCAATGAACTTTGGCCGAATCGGGGGTATCTGTTGAATTACCATCATAACTTTGAAAGTTTATTGGTCTAGTTCATTAAACTTGGACATTAGAGTAATCAAGTATCACTGAACATCCTGTGCGCATTTCAGGTCACATGACCAAGGTCAAAGGTCAATGAACTTTGGCCAAATTGGGTGTATCTGTTGAATTACCATCATAACTTTGACAGTTTATGGATCTGATTCATGAAACTTGTACATAAGAGTAATCAAGTATCACTGAACATCCTGTTCGAGTTTCAGGTCACATGATCAAGGTCAAAGGTCATGTAAGGTCATTGAACTTTGGCCATGTTGGGGTTTTTTGTTGAATAACCATCATATCTCTGTAAGTTTATTGGTCTAATTCATAAAAAGTGGACATAAGAGTAACCATGTATCACTGAACATCTTGTGCGAGTTAGAGTAGTATTCAAAGTGAGCACTGCTGCTATATTGAACCGCGTGATGCAGGTGAGATGGCCAGAGGCATTCCACTTGTTTCATTATTTCATACTTGTGTGAATAATATGTCTCCCTTATAATGAAATACGTTGCAGCAATAAATATCTAATGCACTAAATCAGTTGCCAATCCAATTTTTCTAGTTGTTGGAGGAAAAAATTTTAATAAACCTTATTTCATCTGATAAAATACAAATAACAAGTGGGGATGTGACATCATCAGCCCACCTAATGAATTTTCATGACGACTGTTTTCACAACATATTGCTAAACTTTAAAATTCAATAACTTTGTTATTTGTTATCCAATTGTGATATTTTCGCCATTTTGCTCATTGAATTCTAATTTATTTATTAAGTTATAAATACTTTCAGCCCGGACCATCCCTTTAAGACTAGAGCTTGTTTATATGCTATTGTCTTTGCTGTATATTGGGAATTAGTTAACCTTAATGATTCTCTTCATATTTGTATTATTGTAGTTACCATGTGTTTGGACTTTAGGGGAAGTTTTGTCACTTATCAAAAGAAATCTCAAATCTGTTCATTGGATTTATTTTAAGACAGTAGTAATAAAAATTTGTTCTTAAAATACTCTCTTTTTTGTACAAGTGATAGTTTTCTGCATTGTCTCTCACCATCTACATCTATAACGTTGAGTGTGTTTGAATATCGTTTTCATTAAGGTATATTTCTACTTACCTCAAAATAAATAATGTTGTAAATGAAAAAAAATTGTTTACATTGCAGGCTACTCTTACATCTAGCTTAGATGAAGAAAGAAACACTGTGAGAGTACTGAAAGAGAGTCGAGATGGCTTCCAATCAGAACTAGAACAAACAAAGAATTTACTTCAAACAGAGAAATCAGAAAGAGAAAAGGTAAAATTCACACAATTGTAAATCAGCAACTTTAATGAAGAATGTTATTCCATTCTGGTGTATTTCTAATAACAAATGTTTTCTATCAATGAAAGAGATTATTACAAACCAGTGAAATATTTTGCACTAAATATTCCACTCATATGGTAAAATCGTCATCTTGCTCTCAATGGGACAAGCCAGAAGATGAGGTCAAGGAATTTGTCAAATGGGACAGTGGTTTCTCTATATTTACTAATGTAACATTCATTTCTAGTCGTTTCCCATATCTGTGGCCTGCACTCCCCATGTAGATGATATGACAAAATTATATTTCTTGAGACTATATAATTGAATGCCTTGCTCACAGAATCTCATTGATGAATTTGCCTTACATTATCTAGTCAATTTTTTGAGTTATGAAAATAAATAATGTAATTATAATGATGACATGAATGTGAATATGATTTTCACCCTTTGAGCATGAGCGGCTATGTCTTACAATATATACATTACTGAGATGGGATGATAAATAAAACATTTAATAATGAATAATTCATGTTTGTGAAATATTGACTGCCAGGTCAATCAATGATTAGAGTCCCATAACTCAATCACTAGGCTTTTTGATAAATGGTCCTTATTGATGAATTCTTTAATCAACATTACAGTTGTCATAGTAGTAGTATTTCAAATGCATGCTCAAACTAGTGTTTTTATGCTGAAATGCAATTTTATACTAGAAATGAGTAATAACTTTATTCATTCAGTTCAAGAATGTTATGAGTCTGTCAAGTTCATGTGTGAATCCTAGACTGTCCGCATGTGAATGAAAGTCTTCTTATGCCAAATGCATATCGTTTCTTTCATATTTTAGGAAGTATGCTCTTTACAAGATGCTAGACAACTACTGATCACTCAAAAGCTAGAACTACAGTCTCAGCTGACAGAGAAAGATAATGATCTATCTACCGCCCTTGCTGATCATGAAGAAACTAAACAAGTATCTAAGAAGGTTCAAAATATGCTACGAGAGGAGAGTGCTGCCTTACAAAGCAAACTGGTTAGAATACACTTCTTTCCACAAATGTTTATTATCTGAAAAAAATGTTATTATCTGAAAACAAATCAAAGCAAGTTAAGTTGTAATTAGCTGGTACAAAAAATAAGGTAATTATTTTAATAAATTGTTCATTGTAAATTGAATGTGGTACACATGTTAATATAATTAGAGTCCCTCTTTTTCAACACGTACACTTTTAAACATTAAGGCTATATCTGATTATGACAATTTATTGATAAAAATCAAAACTTGCTGTCTAACATTATGCTACAAAAACTGAGATGATATGCAATGATGACTGGTTTATTAAATTAAATTATAACTTTCATGACTCAAACACTGCATCATTCTGCTGAAGATGTTGATTCTTAATAAAAGAAAGTTGTAATCACCTCGCCGGATAAACTTTTTAAAAATGTGTTTGAGATTTTGAGTATCATAGGAGTACTAAAAATAAGTATTCTTAGAAATTATCTTTTGAAACTGATTGTTTAGCTCTTTTGCTCTCCTCTTTTTCTCTTTAGGCAATTGAAACACAAGCCAAGGTAGAAGCCCATGAAGAACGAGAGCGTGAAGAGCAACGTTACACTATGCAGCTAAGTGCCCTCAATGAGAACCTAGGTACACTACGTAGTGACATGATGCATGCTGATACACGCTGCAAAGAATTAGAGAAATCTGTAGAAAACATGAAAGGAGAAAAACATGGTAAATATAGTCTCAACTTTAATCTCTTGATATTGCTAAGAAAGTTTTTAAGCATGGAATGGGTTAAGACATGGGGCCCTTCGCCAGAGATGACTCAGGCTAGATAATTTGGAAAATGTGTCTTGTTCTGAAATCAAATTGTGTTCAAATGGTTAAACAAGTTTCATGAGTGAATATAGTATTTTTTTCTGCCTGATTTTCACAAAACAAGTGAAGCATTGTTTTGATAAGTTCGGTGTACTGGTAGGACATGAACTTCAATGTTGTTAGCTTAGCAAAGGGTTTTGTTTGCACATTGCTTGAATACTCCTCCAGGATGTGTAGACATACATAGTATGTGTGCAAGTCAAAATTAATGACTGGGATAATAGAATATATGCAAAGAGCTTAAGAAAAGTCATCTCAGTGTGATATCACTCTAAAGGTGAAATATATTGTGAGATATGTGGGATCAACATGATGTACTTTTATTGCTGTATAAAAGAAGATATGTCAATATGATTTCTGTATGTGCAGGCCAATCACTTCTCTCTCTGTCTTTGTGTTTAGTTATGGAGGCTACAATTCAGAATAGTCAAGATGAAAGGAGAGCCCTGCTGGAAAGGTATGACATTCTTTTATTAAAATGGATATGAAATGCAATGAAAGACAGATAACACACAGGACAAATTGTTGTAGTGAATGAATTATCTTAGAAATATCTTGCTGATTTATTTGTTTTCTATTTATTTCTGCTTAGGTGCTTGACAAATGAGAAGGATGTTGAGAAGCTTCAAGCAAAGAATGCTGAATTAAGAAGAAAGCTTGACGATGCACAGGCAGCGATGCATGAGCTTGGTCGAGAGAATCAAGCTCTTCAAATCACTCAGACCAAAGCAATGGGTAGGAAATGGGCTGATGATAAGGAGGTTCTTAACTGCATGGCCTGTAGCAAATCTTTCTCACTCTCTGTTAGAAAGGTAAGTATCTTCATCTTTCGTTGCAGTTATCTTTACAAAAATTGTTTTCAAACTTGATGATGATGAAAGCAATTTGTTCATAATATCTGATAAAATTTTTTACATTAGTCTCTTGCTGATGATGCACATATAAAGTGGTTTTCATTCTTCATATGCATGCAGATATTTTTAACTTCATGTCTTTCTTGTATATCATTATTGGCAGCAGTTAACATGTTTTCATTGTGTTTTAATAAATGCTTTATCTCGTTTTTATATTTTCCACAAGATTTGTTATCAGAGTTGTGTGCCTAATTCCCATTTATGTTTCATATTAAATCTGTTTGATTAAACCATGTTCAGTGACTGATTCTTTGTTATTCAATGCTTTGTATTTCAGCACCACTGTCGGAACTGTGGTGACATCTTCTGTCAAGAATGTTCAAGTAAAAACACCATGATTGCATCAGCTAAGAAACCTGTCAGGGTTTGTGATGCCTGTTACGTTGAACTCAACAAATGAAGCCTCCATCAATACTGCTTAATAGGATCTGCTGCATGACTGGGTAGTGTTTAATATGGGGGAAAACTATTCCAGATTGATTTCATTTACATTGTTCTTTCATTAAGGAGTAGAGAGTCAGATCTATGTCTGAAATGAAAGCCGACAGATACTGTTTTATGCTACTCATTGCTGTGTTTTATGGTGCCCATTATCTACAAGTTTCTTGATCACCTTAAAGGGTAATGTGATCACTTCTGTATATGACTTCTTTGACTCCATCGGCGATCTTCAAGACACATTTAATGTTTACAGGTCAGATTAATGTTATTTCTTGTGAGCCTTTCCAAGATGAAGAATGGGGAATCCAAACATTGTGATCTTGTGTATATGTTAACTACTTTATCCACCAAGGATGACAGTTCTGATGTATAACAACAAAACTTTCTGAAACAAACTGATATTTTGTCAACCCACCATGAACTTGTCCCTAATTTATATTCATTGAACTAATTTTTAACAGTAACAAAATATGGATACTTTTACAAGCTACTGCAATGTATCATTTGATTGCTACATTGCTCGGCTGGTAATAAATGTATCTCCACCCTCACCCTTTGTAGGTGGTGGTTTGAGGTATCATATTTTTGAGCCGTCAGTGTCCATCCATCCTATTATCATTCTTGCTATTAATTAAAGAATCCGATCAACTTCAAACTTGGTCCAAGTATACATATTGGATTGGCAGTGATCATCTGTACATTAGATAAAGTTTGTAATTATTTGCTAATATGAAAGAATCGTTCTGTTTAGTTTCTGCTCCATATTTTTTTTTGATGTTCGGGGGGGGGGGGGCTGGGTTCACTTCATTTGAAAAGTTGATGGCCAGTATCCACAAGAATTGTCCTAAAAAGCACTCTATCTGGAGATTTAAGGGAAGGCCATTAGGACACCCTAATCACAAATCTTTGCATGTGTCCCAGATTTGCCTACCTGCACACCTTAAGTGATTTCATTAATTGTTATAATAATTGATACCTTAAGGATGTTCCACAGTTAAAAGTGAAATGCATGTCATTTTCACCAAACTTTGCATGTAGATTCTTTAGCACCTGAATATTCCAAATATGCAAAAATTAGCATGAGTACATGTGCTTGGTTTTTTTTGCTATAGAGCTTAAAAGTTCACCCAAATGGATGTTCTTAAGAATTGTGCATTTAAAAAAATGACGATTTTAGAGCTCACAAGATCACTACAATGAGTTTAAACCGCTATTATTTGGTCAAAAAAATCAATGAAAATTTCATCTTATTTTGCAATATAGTTAATAATTGTATCCTTAAGATGGAAAATCTATTTATATTGCTATTTGTTTGCTCTTTTAAGTCTAGCAGCGCTGTCAGTTCTTAAAAATGGTGTGAAAGATAACAAAAACCTAATCTAAAAACTGAAATTTCAGCAACAAAATTGAGAATTACTATGAATGCTGCACTTTATTCAAAACCCTTGTCATTTTCACAAAACTTTGCAAAGTTATAGAGGAATGTATACCTAAGAGGTGTAAACAAAAAAATAGGGGTTCATGTGCTTGTTTTCAAACTTTCAACACTTTTATTAGAGCAAATGTGCTTTTTAAAACACACACCAAAAAAATGCACCAAATGCTTTGTATCTATGTGAGGAAATATATTCCAAACCACTCTGCCATTTATTCAAACCCGGGGTCATATTCATCATACAGCACTGCAGAGTAAAGTATTTTGAAATTGTAGAGGTATTTCAAAAAAATGGACCATGGAATAATTCCAGTTTATTGGCTTCAAAAATTACACATCGGATCTGCGGTTAGAGTGCAGATAAAGAGAAAAATCAGCTCATACCTAGCTGATTAATCAACTGTTCATCCATTGTGACGTCAGCGAGCAGTGTAAAATATGCGCAGATCATGATGCGCACAAACATAACTGTGGAACATCCTTAAATCAGGATCTTCCCATTTTCATGATTTTTGTGAATAACATGAATTCATGCATTTATGATGTACTCTTAGTTAAATGAATGTATTTTAATTAGAGAGAAAAAAATTATTTTGTTGCCATAAGTTTGAAAGAACACGTGCGATTGAATGCCAAGTTTTTGAAGTGCTAAATAATCATTTTATATCCAAAATATTTTCCAAAAATTAAACTCAAGATTTTGAATGAAATGAATTTGAAAGGTGACCTTGAACTTTTGTCACCTTGCTATAGTAGAGTGCTTTTGTAGAGTGACATCTTGCTTTCTTGTCTTTCAAAAGATTATTGAAATTTATTTTTACATCAAAATGAAATGTGAAACTTTTCAATTCAGATGGCAAATCTATTGGAATACCAGAAATGAAAAAAAAGACCAATGTATTTGTCTAAATTAATTCTACAATGACTAAAAAAAAATCATCACACCAAGGTTAGAAGTTTATTCATGTTTAGTAAATATATAGTACTTGGTGCAACTATTTCAATTGTTGAATGCTATATTAAGAATCTGTATTGAAAACACCCCTTCATGATGGATTCATCTGTTTGGATATCTATTTGTATTTCTCTATGGAAGTGTAAATTGATATTTGCCAGAAGAAAACTATTTTCTCTTTTTTCGCAACACAATGTATTATTATTCATGTTTATTTTGTTGATATTTATTCTCATCATCATAACAATTTTTGTTGGCCTTAATATCAAAATGCAATTATCATTCTTTGGTTTGTATTTTATTTTGATGTGCTTAATTTGAAAAAAGAATATTTTGAGCTTGAAAATTAATATTTATGTTCACTTTTCATTCCTTTGTTAAACCACCAGACATTTTACCTTTTCTGTTCACTATATATGTGTATTTTAAGGTCGGGGTCATATGAATTTAATATCCAATCGACCAATCAAATATCACGAAAAGTAAATTCATTGAATTGATATTTCATTTTTATATACTATATATGTCTCATTTGTTGTGTAGATTCTTATGGATTTCTTATTAAAGGGAAGTTGTTTCATTGCAATACTGAATTTCTAATTTCTAATAAAGATATCATTCATTTATTTAAATTTCTTGTAAAAAATTGAGAAAATTGGTTGTTTTATTATTTAATATTTTGTTCTTGTTTTATTGACATTCCATTAATCAAGATGAATTATTCACATAGTTATGTGATTATTTCTGACATGTTTAGGCTATAAATTATCATTTCCATTGTTATTTGAAATTATCTTATTTTATTATACTAGTATATTACATTGTCGTATGCACATGCTTTCATTTTTTCCTCATATTTTGTTCATGTCCATTTCAAGTTAGAAAACATGAAGTCATTCTTGTAATTAAGATCACAGTAGGTTTCCAAACAGTTAATGCAGTGACAGAAAAGGTAATTGAATGTATAGAAGTTTTCTTTAACCTACTCTCTATACTTTACAGGGCGATATAATTGTAGTTTAATCAAA